>NW_009719788.1:0-12544 GCF_000703405.1 Apaloderma vittatum
GGCGGTTCGAGCGGAGGAGGGCTGCCCGGGTGCTTCGTGAGCAAGTACAGCTAGATAACTTACAGACGGGCGTTCGGTGGGGAGGGTCCTTTGTTTCTGTTGGAGGTTTGGTGTTGGCGTTGTGTTTTCTTATTTATTTTTTATTGTATTTCATTGTTTATTTTCTTTTGGGAGGGATGTTGATTTCCCCTCCCTTATGCTGGCAGTTAGCGGAGAAGATAGGCGGTAACTCGTGTGCTGTCAGTAAGTGCTAGGTATCTCGCCGGGTTTTTGGAAAACGGCTTTCATTTTTTTGTTTTAAAACCAGACAAGAGGACAGGCGTGAAGCTCCCTGCCCAGGTAGGATCCCTGCTCGACAGAGCGGCAGCATTGGGGAAAAACGTTAGATGTTGTCTCCTGGCTGAGGTCGAGCTGCAAAAAATGTGATTTACGAGCCCTGCCGACATCCATCACCCGAGCGCTTTGTTCCGACTTGCCGTCCGGTGGAGGGACTTCCTCGGAATCGGCTCTCTGCCTCTTCTGAAATGTGGAGACGTTTAAGATGTGTGCACCAGGCTGTTAGCTGGGAAGGCATTAGGGGTGTGTGTGCTTGTGTAAGAGGTGTCTTAAAAAAAAAAAAAAAAGAAAGCAAATAGGCTTTTGATAAGGTACCATTAATTGAACTGTAAACATAGGTAATTCCTCTGTGCTTGTCTCCTTGCTGAAACTCTTCCTCCTCACTGATATGGTCCATGGATTGTTTGGGTTTGTTTGTTTTCTTTTTTTTATAGTGCATTTTAGAGATATTTTCTTTTGATACATATTTGCTTAGGTTTTGGCTCTGATTGAGGCCGTTGGAAAATATTTGTAACCTTCCAACCTCTGATGTATACAAAGACTCTGGTTTTGGCCTTTCTGTGCTCAGACTGGGGTCACAGCCCTTTTTTGAAGTACCCACTGAGTCTGAGCTAATGCAGAGCTCATGAGATGGTAATAATAGCAATTTAGGAAAAAACCTTCTGCCGAAAACGCTATTCTTGGCTACGTAACAGTTCACGACTGGATTTCAGCTTCTTCTTAACTGCATGAAAGGCACAACGTAAAATAGCCCTGGCTGGGAGCTACGGAGCTGGGACAGCCTTGTACTGGTGCTGTCCGTGGCACTGGTGTGTCTGTGACTGTTGGGACAGGACTCTCTGGAAAATTCCCATCACGCACATGCTTTTTTGGCAATATAGTTAAAAAGGTCAAACCTCTGGTTCAAACCTGTAAGTTCTGTCAGTGGGTTTGGACAGCTTGCCAGGTATGTGAAGACAAATGAAAAGATGTTTGTTTTCTGCTGCTTGTCTGGGGGGGCTGGAGGAAAGTTGATTGGGCCACACCTGATGGAAGTTTTTATACGCATGTTATGAAGGCTCCTTGGGAGCTGTGGACAGTACTGTGAAACATCCAAATGAGAAATGCCAGCAGGACAATAAATATTATTTCAGCTGTAATATAATGTGTTTAAATTATACATGTAAGTGCAATAACTCAGAATGAGCCACTCATCCAAAGATGTGCTATGGTTTAGCAGAGTGTGTAGGAAGGTGGATGCTTCTGGTCACCCTTACTCAAGTGGCTCACTTGGGCCTCCAGTTTTGCCAAAATCCCAGTATACGTTTTTGCCCTACCTGTTCCTGACTCCGGTTCAGAGTTCTCACCTTGACCCCTTGATGAACTGGAGGAGGAGGACCATTAACTACATTCTGAAGGAGGCTTCAGCACAGTTTTAACTTGAGTCATGTGTGTTGTCCCAGTGAAGTTAGGGAGGGATACTCACAGGCAAGCTTGCATGCAAAGGTTTTAAGCCCAGGGCTGCCTTTTGTAAGCTTTCTAGGGTGTGAACTGCACATCTGTTTTGCTTGCATGGTGCTGAGAACAAATGCCATATCGTGTTTAGGTTCAGTGTGTAAGAGCTGACCTTACTTTGGACCAATACTGACAGAGTAGAAGCAGTGGTTCTTCTCTGCTGGAGTTTTATGGAGGATTAGTTTTTGCTTGTGACCTGAAGTCTTGCTGGAAGCTGATGAAACTTATACACTTAAGTGCTCAGGCCATACTACTGAGCAGAATTTAGTTTTCTTTTTCTAAGTCAGTGAAATATTTTTCAGAGTGTGCCTGGAGGATACAGGTCTAGCGGAACGTATGTGATCTAGATGATGCCCTGATCAGTTGGCGCTGATGACCAAATTCCTGGTGATTTGTGGTTTTGACCACATGGTGTCCACTTTAGGACCTGGCCTAGGGCACTGGCCTTTTAGGAGGGTGGTCCTACATTGCCTTCTGTACACCTGTATTTATTTATCAGCCAGTTCTGCAGCCCTTCTGTACACCAAGTAGTAGTTATTCAGGCAAGTAATTCTGCTGGGTTGAGCACGGTTATTCAGCTGAGTAAATGGTGTGCAATCTGAGTTCAAGGCAGTAGATTTTGGGCGTGAGAATTCTCTTTTTGTGGAGAATGTGGGAAACTAATTCCCAGAGCCTGGGATCCTGGCATGCCTTAAATTCTCGCCTGTTCTTATGCTTTGCCTCTATCCGGTGGGTGGGTGGGCTGGAAGTGAGATGGGAGGCTGGACTTTCCTCCCCCTTACAGTAAGCAGCTCTTCCAGAGAAATTCCACAGCTGTTCCTGATCTGCCCAGAGTTGCCGTCTTGCTTTGCTGGTGCTATTTTCTACACAAATAGGTTTTCTGATGCTGTGTTGGACTCTGCAAAGAGAGTAGAGGAGCCCTCGGCACCGGTGTAAGCTCTGTGAAACCGAGCAGCTTTAGAGGAAATCCTTCCAGCCTCATTAGTGCGAGCTAATTGTGCAGCATCTCCCCATGTCCTGGGCTGGCTAGGGCTCTGCATTTGCTGGTCCAACCTCAGCAGAGTCGACCCCTGCCTCAAAGGGCACTGTCTTGGTGCAGGTGGCCAAGTGCCAGCAGCGTGGGCTGAGGGAATCGAGGGATGGCCGGGAGAGAGATGCTGCAATCTTTGGGATGGTACCGCCTCCAGAGCTGGAGCTTGCAAAGGAGAGAGGAGCCCCAGCAGTTCCACACTTAAAGCTGAGTAATAATAGTCCCTTCAGCCCTGATAAGGCATTCACCCCTTTTAGATGCAAATGACCTTGCCCTCCCTGTCTTCCTGCTGCAGAAATCGCCGCATCAGAGTAACCTTCAGATGTAAATGAGTTTGTAATTTGCCCCTTCCGGCTCCAAATGTATAAAAGCTGGGCAGTTAGAGAACTTAACTGTGCTGCTTGCTGGCTTGATTGAGCAAGGCGGCGTTTCCTGGGACAGAGCTTGCCGTGGAAATGCCGCTAATCAAATGCACTGTAGTTTTTCATCTGGTTTTATTTTATTCCATTCTAACTTAGTTTCCCTAGGAAACGAGTGCTGTATGTCTCCTGCTCTTTGCGTTTTGCCAGTTTCAACCAGATTGCACCAATGGTTGGCAGTCTTGAAGATCATTAATTTCCTACTTGTTTTTGTTAAGATCGGTGGCTGGCTGTGAAAACTTTGAAGCAGTTCTCTCTCTGAAGCAAAGGAGACTGATTTCACCCATTCTCCATTCTGCCTGGTAATACCTGCCTGGTCAGGCATTGCATGTGTGATGGTCAAACGTGCAGAACCTTTGTAGCCCTGGCCACCTTGGGAGCCACGCATGGTCTCCAGGGCAGGTGTGGGGGTGAAAGGTAGCATTGAAAGGAGCTGCAGTGGAGAGGCAGGAGGGCAGAGGACACACATCTCCAGCACACAGGGCCCATTTGTTAGGCCTTCTCACGGCATGGCCAGCTTTTTGTTTGTCAAGCTAAAGCCACTTGGAAATTTAGGAAGGCTGGCAGGCTGACAGCCATAGCTTGGAGCCTGCGTTCCTTAACCTCCAGGACACCTTGAGCTGAACGGAGGTGAGCATCGGAGCAGATGGAAATGTGCAGCCCAGGCAGAACTTATGCAGAGGGGTGTGTGTGTGCAAACTTGCACGCGTGCGATGGCAGTGTGATTATCTGGGTGTTCACCGGCTTCATCCTGTCGAGTTCAATGATAACTTGACGGTGTTGAAAGTATGACATTCAGCGCCGTACGTTTCTCCCAAAATACCTTCCGTGAGTGAATACAGACTCCAATTCCCGCGCAGTCCCTCTCCCCACAGTTACTTTAAGCAAGTGTGTACTTGGGCTGATGCTGTGCTGTGAGATGTCAGTGACACATTTGTGTATTGCTCAGCACCCCGGTATAGATGCATCTGGTCTGGCATGGGTGCTTTGGGTGGTCTGCCTCAGAAATCTGAGCAAAACTGCTAGAAAAAGCAGTCTTACCCTCCCCCAGGCTGTGCCTGTGCTAGACAGCTGTTCAGGGTAGCTGTGCTGGGTGTGGTGGGCACATTTCATTCAGATAGTGGCATAAGATACAGGAGCATCAGGGTGTCAGGGAGCATATGTTGGATCCACATGTAATTCCTCAGCCAGTGCATATTTTGTGACCCTCTCTGTTGCTGCTGGTCTTGGGACAATACATGCCTGTTAGCCTGTGGCATAGAGCATGGCTCTTCAGAGACTGCC
Organism: Apaloderma vittatum; assembly: GCF_000703405.1. Lineage (NCBI taxonomy): Eukaryota > Metazoa > Chordata > Aves > Trogoniformes > Trogonidae > Apaloderma > Apaloderma vittatum. The sequence continues at coordinate 4,564 of NW_009719788.1, forward strand.
AGTGTCACTCTAATGTCAAAATATTGTCACCTGAGAGGACTGAGCTGCATCTAGAACACCTGTATGCCACTCCTTTTCAGACAGCCTGTGATGCAGCTAATATCGGATGCGTCTGTCAAGGTGAGATGAAGGGAGGAACTGTGTAGCTGGCTCCTCATCATGAGTTACAGAGGATGTGGAACACCGAGCCATGCCAACACGGCAAAGGGAGATGCTGTTCCCTCTGTCCCCACACAAACTCTGCCTGCTGGAGGTGGGGCTGGGAGCCTCTGGCATCTGAGTGTAAGTGTCTGTAAGAGATGTGGCACTTAGTGAAGGAGAAGGTCTCCTGCTTCCCATCCTTTCCCCTCCACAGGCACCAACTCATACCACTGCTGGCACGGCATGGTAGATGGCTCTGGTAGCTAAGAAAAGGCTCTTGGGCTTGGGCCAGGCATCCCTGGTCCCTCCTCTGATTGTGCCATCCACCCAAGCTTTGGTGTGAGAAATCCTGGAACAGGCAGTTGTGGGGTAAAACATTGCTGCGGTAACATTTCTGCTTGTTCTTGTTAACTCTATCATGCTAACTACATCCATTTAGTGATGGTGTAGCACTTTTCTTTGTCAGGTGTTAAACCAAACTGAGCAGGTTGCATGCCAGGAGGAAAGGATTGCAACGCCTCCACCACCACGATGGACTTTTCCATGGTGGAGCTTTTCCAAAAGATGTGCACTGGAGAGAGCTTGTGTGGCCCGAGTGCCTGGGACACTGCAGGATGTGACTGGCTGCACCTCAGGGACTTCATAGCTCTGAGTTTTCCAAGTTCTGCTCTCTGAGGACGGGGAAAGATGGAAGTGAACCTTGCTTTCTTTAGGAATAAAAGAGTGTGTAAAGCTTGTGGTAGTAGCTGCCAGCACTCGTTAGAAAAGGTAAAAATATTACTTAAAAGGAAGGGGGGTTGTGTTTACAAATAGAGGCATACAAAAATAACGAAGAGTTTTTAAAAGCATGAAGCCTACATAGTGAGCATGCTGTCAGACACGCTGCCTCTTGCCAGCTAATATCATCTGCAAATAAAACGAGATAGGTTGTTGCTATTGCAGCTGCTTTCCCTCATGAAGCAGGGTGAGCCAGACTTGTCTGCCTCTGAGAAACATGTTGGCAATTTGCCTGAAGTCCAAGGCATGCAGGATAATTTACTTTAAAAACCCCAATATACCAATTATCATCCAGAATGAGCACATATGACCATAACGTTTGCTTGCAGTTGTATTTTCTATGACACTCTCAGAAGTTTCTCGTTACTGCCTTCACCAGCAAACACAGCCTGAGGATGATTGGCAGTTAACAGGAATAAGTATACTTTTAGTGTGGGAGGTAGGAGGGATTCAGTGGCGTGGGCAGAAGGCTGTCGGTGGGGTCATCTGGGATCCAGGCCTTGGAAGCTTTCCTTCTGACCTTGGGCAAAGCACATCAGCTGCTCGGTGCCTCTGCTCTTTAAATCTCATCCATTATGATTTGTTTCAGAGCAATTGATTGATATTTGTCTTGGTTTCCTCCTCTGAAACAACGCATGGAATTGAGGTTTAAATATAAAGTCTTCCTTCCTCCTCCCTGCTCTTTACCTTGGATAAAGGTGGAAGAAAGAGTCATTCACAGCCATCTGCTGGAGTCATCAATCACGCTGGAAACAGAGTCTGATAGTTGTTCCACACGTTATTAATGATGAAAAGATATAAACATATGAGCTCATAATTATGTTGTGTTTAATTTAGTTACAAAATAATGACATTAGGAGAACAATGGGGTTACAAAATCAGGCGGACAAAGCAAGGAAGTGCTGGGGCTAACGTTACATTGCTCCCTTTTGCATCTGCATTGTGATACAATTTTTAATTCTATAGTTGCAACATTTTTCCCTTTCACAGAGTCCCTCTTTCAGTGGATGGGTAATTACCGCATCATTCATTTTCTCCTCCCCACATTTACTTTCTGCATGCATATCCACTTCTACTTATTTTACACCTTACCCAAACCTAGAGCCAAGCAGTGCTGCTAATTCCTTCCTGGGGGCTTTGCAGGTGGGGAAGTTCTTATTCCTGCAAGATCGCAGGTACAGGTACTGTCATGTTTTCGTAGCTGAAGAATGGAAGCAAAAAGCAAACAAAGCTCAGATGATTGAAACACCTTCAGTTTTGACTGCCTAAGAAACAAATACTTAGGAATGATTTTATTTTTCACTCATCCCGGCATGCCTGGCATGATGTAGCCATTCACGTGGAAGCATGAGGATGAGTTGACCTTGGCTGTAAGTCTCAGTTCTCTTGCACGTTTAGTGCTAGATGTTCTGGCTTTGCAGAGGGTGGGAACTGCCCTGTTAGGGGGTCACCTGAAGAAAAACTGCTTTCAGGGATTTGCTGCGCATTTTACAAAGACTGTGGAGCAGAGAAAGAGGTTACTCCTGCCTGCGGGTGTTATTACTTCCTTCAGCAAGGTGGTTGTCTTGTGTTCTTCCTGCTTTGCTTTGCTCATTAATCTCCCTGACCTCTACTGAATGGGGCGGGTTTGAGAGACAGCCATCACTTTTATCACACAACCTTATCTTTTTCCCAAAGCAGTTTATTTCCAGGGCTCAAGTGATTTGTGATCATCGAATCGGAGACAGAATCCATGGAGGGTATACAGGAGGTGGGTGAAGGTGGTATGGGCAGCCTTCATTAAGATCCCTCTTAATTTTGGAGTGCTCAAGTTTGCTCAAGTCTTTGTATTAAAAATTGGACATAGCTGGATTTAAATGTACTTTTATAACCATACAAAGGGAAAAGGGGGAGATAAATAAAATTTAGTCCTGTCACATGAATCTGCAATGATCCAGGTCATCCAAAGGGTTGTAGACCTTAATTTCTGACCCATGAGGTAACAGTCTGGCCAGGAGCACTGTTTGGCTGTGCGTGGTGGTAGTTGCTGCTGTGTTGGGGTTTTTTTTCATCCCTGAGCCAGAATACCCTCAGATCCCATTTAAGAATGTCATTGGCAGAACTCTGGTGCTTCCTGGATCCTCTCTGACTTGCCTGTGTCTGTCTTGATCTTCTCTCTGTGGCAACCTACTTTCTCATACCCTTAAACTCACCTTCCTCAGTTGCCCATCCTTCCTTCTATTCCTTTGCATCCCTAACAAATGCCATCTCCTTCTCTCCTTGTTTTCTAGTACCGTCAGAAAGATGGTACTAACTAGCCTGTGCTCATCTTTTGTTACTACCAGTGCCATGTGTAATCTTCCAGAGGTCCCATATCTTGATACTCGTGTAGGATTGTGTACAATCTTGATTTCAGTTTAGGTCTTCAAACTATAGATGAAGACAAGCCCCCAATACCTCTGAATGAAGCATTTCAGGGGATTAATCTTCCTTACTTTTAGTCCAAAGCAATTACTGGGGGCATCCTCTGTGATCAGGCAATGGATAAACGGCTGCTTTAGGCCAACTCTGTACAAATAATTTACATCGAAAGAATATACTGTGTTCTGCCTTGTTTCTCAGTGTTTTGTTGTATGCAGTCTTGCTTGACCCTACTGACCTTCTACAATTAAGCCTAGGTGGACGTGCCATTTTATGGGGTTGTATGTGAAATTCACATAAGTGTGAGCTCGTAGAAGAATGAGGAAGACTAGCCACTCGTGCATTTTTGTTTTCTGGAAATGAAAAGAGATGTGATAGTTCAAGCAAGAGTGTGCAGGTTCTAAAGGCTGGGCTTCCAGCTGAAATGCAAATTGGTGCAACTCAGCTGCTTCCCCAAGGAGGTATGTCTGTAGTCCCAGCAAGCCATTAGATGTTTCTGGCCTGCATGTCAGTCTTCTGATAAATTTACAGTAAGTTTCTTCCTACAGCTTTGTTCAGAGGAGGGCGGTTGGTATGAACCTCATAATGCTGTAAGAGAGGAGGAAGCAGAAATTTCTGATTATGCTCAAGTGAGCATAACAATTGGCTTTCTTAATGTACTTTGGGCTTTTTTTTATTTCATTAAACTAAATGAGGAAGAGTGGATGATACCAGCATAGAAAATACATTTGCCAACAAAATCTGGTCTTGGAATAGGCCAGGCTGACCTGCAATGAAACAATCTGGATGAAAATGATTTTAAAGTCGGACTTGTGTTCGCTGGAGTTTGTGATATGGCTGTGATAGATATAAACTGTGTCAAACTACATTCATAAAATAATGATAGAACAGAGTGTTTTAAGTTTTGGATGACTCAACAGATTGTACACCTTTACAAAATAATTAATAAGGCAGACGCTAAAAGTTGGCACCAACCAATTCTCCCTGCATTACCACTGTAATGTGACTAAGTCCAAGAGCTGGTATTTAAGTACTGAACATCACATACTCGAAAAGGAGAGATGATTAAAAGGAGCAAGGGACTGGTTTTCAGCTCCGATCTGAAGGTACTTGAGGGCCAAGGACACTGTCTAGTCTGTGAAAGGTAACTGGGAAAAATTACTTGTATCAATGGAGAGATCTACGCATCTTTCAGGGGGGGAAAAAGGTCTTGTGGATTAAAATAAAAATAAAATTGCACATCACTGGTTTAGCCATCTCCAGTCTGGAAGGTGGTGGTAAACCTGCATGCCTAGGATTTGACCTGAGTTTGGGTAGGCTTCAGTTAATCCCTGACGCAACCTTGTTCTCTTATTTTGTGTGGTTTTATTTTTCCTTTTGAGGTAAGCATGTTTGGGCAGATCCTCAGCACCCTAAGTTGCTGTAGCTCCCTGGAAAAGAAGTGCCTCCTCTGTGGGGTGGCCCCATGCAGGGTGTGCCCTGCTGACCTCTCTCCACCCCTGATTTGCCTCCCCCCTCTCCTCTTCCTCACAGCATCTGTGGTCAGATGCTGCGAGGCAGGGACAGGGCTTCAGAAAGCTGGCTCAGCAGAGGAGGTGGAGAGCCAGCTGATGCCAGTATTAATATTCTTTCAAAATTGATGGATGAGACGATTATAAAATTGCAGAGGGAAGTGAAACTTAACGGAATCCATGTTTTAATTGCATTCTGGACTATTTTCAGCAGCCAGCTTCTGAGGTGTGGGTCAGGTTGAGCATTTTTGTGAGGATGTTGATGTAGACTGCACAATGTATTGTTTTTAAAGAAAGGGAAAGAAAAAGCTTGGGCCAGTCTGTTTTCCACACTCTAGTGCTCTCAGTCTTCTTCAGTTGTACTGTGTGGTAGCATGCTGTGTCTAGATAGTAAATCAGATCTGAAATACTGTCTGCGTGGAGCTAGAGAGAAAAAGAATCTGTTGCAATCACCTGTGGTGTTGAGGTGCCTAAGCGTGCGAGAGGTACGTAGGTGCTGGATTTGTAATTTCACCTGTGTGCCCTTCATCGCCACGGAGATGAAGGATGCTGGGGCTGTTTGACATGCGGTGACTTTCGGCATGGGACAGTGTGTCCTCTGCGCTGCATTCCAGCCCTCTGGCACTGACACCTGCTTGCATCTGACCTGGGGAAGATCCTTTATCAGCTGATTAAGCCCCCTGCTCAGTCGGCAAGTAGCACTCCTAAATGCATGGCCTGCCTCGCAGTGGAAGGGTTCTTGAACTGAAGTTTGTACCCTTTGTTCTTGTTTTTGTTTTTATTAGTCTTGTCACTGCTGGTAGGAGTGCTCTCCTGAGCTCAGGGAGTGTCTGCACTGAATGTCAGGTACAGACATGTCAGTCATGAGCAGGATGGAGGCTGCAGATATGCTGCACCTGTTGGGGTGGTTTATGCCCTGGCTGGGTCCGTGGCTGAGCTGTTGTCACTGGTAGAGCTTCCTTTGCCTCATGGGTCTGACGTTTGAACCCCTCAGTCAGTATGCAGAGGAGGTCCAGCAAGTATGCAGTAAAGGCTTTTCATGAGACAGCAGTTAATTTTTTAGTTGATGCCTTTGCCAAATACCATTCTGTAAATTTGGTAGGCTGGAGTGTCTTTGAGCCACACTTTGTGCTGTCCTGATAGCCTCTGTGGTCAAATGCTTTCCTCTAAGCAGAAGTAGTATATTTAGGTGGTCTGCAAAGAAAAGGGAAAGGCAATGGGAGTAGTAAAATAAAGATTCCAATTTTAGGCATAATGAATGTTGATGAACTGGTGGCAGTGGATAGGTACCTTCTAATGAGTCCTATCTTGAAAACATGGCCCAGATGTGTGCATGTGGCGTGAGGCTTTCTCACGGACAGGTGTTTTGCTTGAGTGTGCTTCATCCAGGATTAGACCAGAACACTTCATCCAGTTTTGTTTTTCTGAAGACATTAACAAAAATAATTTTCTTGGTAGTATTTTTACCTAGCCTTTCTTTCCTCTAGGACTGAGAACTTCTCTCTGCAGTCTCCTTAATCCAAATGTCACTTGCCCTAATTGTACAGATTTTGAAAAAGTACATGTGTAGGTGGTTTAGTTCAGAGGAGAAAGCATCAGCCTTTTCTCTTGCCTCCTCCTGCTTTCTCCCAAGTCAAAAGCTGAGGAGACACCTTTCAGAATGTTCCTGTTCAGGAATGGGCTCTTAATTAAAGTCCCAGTCTTACAAAGTCCTGGCATCTTAAGTATGATGAAGGCAGAGGAGCCTTCTGCTCTCATCAGCTGCAGGTGAAGTTGCATGAGACAAGAAATGCTCAGGGGCTTGGAGGGCTGCTTTGTTTCTAAAAGGAGTAATGTGAGTTGGAGATGGCCTTCTACCTGCATGCTTTGGCATGCCTATTTTTTGCACCTCTTGCATACCTCCAGAAGCATTTCTGGGGTCCTACTGGGCTGTGAGAAGCTCCCCTGTTTTGCCCTGCTTATATCCCTGGGGCAGAAGCAGGTTTAGATTAAGTCCTCTTGCTCTGGTGGTGGTTGGTATTTTAATGGCTTCAAGCTGGTGTTAAGGCGGGTAGCACACAGCCGAGCGGACTGTGTGAGAGGAGAAGTTTCCTGTGTTCTCAAAGCTGGCGTCCTTGCAGGTGGTAAAATGGGCTTGTGAGATGCAGTTTCCAGCCCTGTGAGTTACAGAGATGCCTTAGCTGAGCAGGGAGAAAGTAATGGAGGTGTGCAGCAGATGACAACAGCCTTCTGGCATCATAAAGGACCCAAAATCTTTGTGGTGTTTAATCTGAAAATATTCTCCCTGCCTTTCCAGAAGTGCGCTGTTTATGGACGTACAAGCGTGGAGATTTTGCAGTGTATGTGCTTGCGTTTTTTTTGTGCTTTGGGCACAGCTGGTAGTGCTGATAGGAGGATTTCTGTTGTACAAACACTTGCTGCTTAGAAGGTAGAAATTTGCTGAGAGTGGCACTGGAAGCCCAGCAATCCTGCCTTCAGCGAGGAAGGGAACTGCCAGTGGCTGAGCTGTGCTTGGCAATGCGCTTGTGCGTGGTCACAGCAGGACCGGGGGTGCTGAAATGCTGGCGTTGTTATCTGGAGTATTTAAATTCATAAAGATCCTTTTTTCCTAGCAGTACTTTCCAAATATAATTATTTAATTAAACCTGAATTATGTTATTTTGCAGATTCTTGGGAGCCTATTTTCTTCCTTTCACCACGGTAGATCTGTTAACATCAGTGACTGCAGCTGCGCATCGCTTGTCCAGGTATAGCTTGTCTTTACTTTTGTGGGATCAAGGCCTGTTCAGTGTTTTTTTTACCTGATTCTCACAGAATTTCCTTTTGTTTGCTGCGCCGATCTCTATGCTAGTTTTTTTTTTTTAGATTCTGATCCTCATGTGTCATAGAATGGCCTAAGCTGGAAGGGACCTTAGAGATCATTTTAATCCAGCCTCCCTGCCGCCAGGGACGCCACCTCTTTTGGGTAAATGTTATGAGAGTTGGCAGTATGGGCCTGATGCCAAGTCTAAGGGGCTAATGCATATACTTAATTGTGAAGCTCTCGTGATTCATGCTTTGCTGGCAGGGTGGTAATGATGGCGGGTGGTGATTGGTGAGTGATAAGGTCGACATGAGCCAACGGTGTGCACCTACAGCCCAGCAAGCCAGCC
>NW_009719788.1:12840-13100 GCF_000703405.1 Apaloderma vittatum
CTTGTTACAAGCACCTGTAGTGATAGCACAAGGGGTAATGGGTGGAAGCTGGAAGAGTGCAGGTTTAGACTAGATATAAAGAAGTTCTTTACCCTGAAGGTGGTGAAGCACTGGAACAGGTTGCCCAGGGAGGTTGGGGATGCTCCATCCCTGGAAGTGTCCAAGGTCAGACTGGATGGAGCACTGAACAACTGGATCTAGTGGGAGATGCCCCTGCCGTGGCAGGGGACTTGGAACTAGATCATCTTTGAGGTCCCTTC
>NW_009719789.1:0-2360 GCF_000703405.1 Apaloderma vittatum
CCACGCGTGGGCAGCGCCGAGATGGCTCAGCAGCGGGTCCCCGCACACCCCGGGAGCAAGGGGTGTGTGTCAGCGCCCCCTATCCCCTCCGCCAGGGTTCCCGACTCAAAAGAGCGCCCGTAAAACCGAGCCTCGGCCTGAACGGGAGGGGTGCGCATGTCCCGCACCTCTCGCCTCTGCACATGCACCCAAAAAAGGCCTCGCTTAGGGGCTTTCTGCCCAGAGAGGGTTTCCCTCGTCGCTGCAGATGATAAAAGAAGTTATGCGGTGCTAGACAAGGGAATAAAACATCTTCCTTGTTAGTTGAGTTCCTCTCCAAACCATCCCGTGGGCAAATCATCGATGTCCTGGAGCACGGGTGACAGGCGCCTGCAGGCTGTCAACCAAAAATTCACACTAGACCTTTCAGCTCTAGCTCCACCATATAAATTCTGGTGCATATGTATTTTGCTGAAAGCCTCTCTCAGAGGAAATACACCTGCTCCTAAGCAAGAAGAAAAAAAAAAAGTATTCTTACTGGGAAAGAAGAAAAGCAACATTAAAACTGCTGAAAATTAAAACTGGACAAGTATGGCATATGAAAGCTCTTGTTAACAGCATTCAAATGATATTTAAAGTTTCATAGCCAAACAAAATACTACTCACTAAGAAAGTTGCATGGAAAATGACTATGTATTGTTCCCGATTTTTAAAGAATTCTTGACAAACAGTTTAAAAAAAAAGTTCCACAGTCTTCTGATCCAGTGAAACACTAAGGAAGATTTTACTTTTATGTTCTTAGCAATTGTTCTTCTATAAGAGCAGGTTTGTCCGAAGTCTCAAACATATACAGGAAGAAGCATGGCTCTTCATCAAGTTACACATATCTAACAAGCAGATGAAGACCTAGAATAACAAGTTATGTCCAGGTTAAGAAAACACAATTTTAACTCTAAATCACTGCACATATATATGTGTGTGGAAAGCAGCTTCTATGAACAGAACAGTTTATCATTTTCTATTCTCTAATCTGCTAGAACAAATTAGAAGGAAGTCAACGCACTGCCTAAAAAAGGGCCAGCCATGGCCACGCACTCCTACATAAAGTCCAAGCAGGCAAACTTTGAGCAGAGATTTACACTATCAGTCCAGGAATTAGGCATATTTGCAGACTTCTCTCATTCACACAGGCAAGCAGCAGAGGATGACAAACAAAAATGCAGACAGAAAATTCTCAATCGCTTATTTTTTTCATCCTTGTGTCAATGATTATGAAAGTTACATAATTAATTATCCTATAAAACCACTACCAGGAGGAAAACTGACATCCACAGTGATTCTCTGTGCCCAAGCTGACTGTTGCAGTCACCTCAGCTTCCTCACCCTTCAATATGCCTCACAACTTACACTTCCAAAGCAAAAAAAACCAAACAAAACAAAAAAAAAAACACAAAAAAACCCCTGCATTTCACAGTGGCAGATCTCCAGTTTTGCATTACCTTCACAAGTACAAAGTGTTGAAGACAGCACTGACTGTTACTTCAGCTCAACAAAACAGATCAGAAAGGGAACACATTAACACAAACATGGCAGTACGATAGCCTTTTCTACCTGAAAGAGCAAAAAGCAACACATCTACAGTTTGGACAAGTAAAAGAAAAAAAAATGAAAACTTGCAATCTTTTCCCTAAACTTCAAAAGCTTGTGGGACAGCCATTTCCAATAACGCTTTATCAATAAACAGACATATAACATAAAGTGTGTTTAAACTGGTTCTACTGAAAGTAATTTGTTTAAAAGAAACGTTCATCACACAGAGCCAATGCGGAAAAATAATCCTATACTAGACCGAATTAACCTCAGTCAAACTGCTGGGCATGCTGTTTATTTCAGACTGTTCCAAGTCATTGCATTTCCTTACAGGAGATAAAATAATAGTATCAAATAAAACTGTGACAAAATAAAGGAAAATGTAAGGCTGCTCCTGGGTTTGAATGATGTGAAAAAAAGGATCTTGACTGAAATAGAACAAAATAAGAACACAAAACAGGAAGAGAAAAGGCCTGACCAAATGAAGCAGCATCTGTCTTCAATCAAATTTTAAGATCACAGAATCATCCAGGTTGGAAAAGACCCTTGGGATCATCGTGTCCAACCATTAACCCTACTCGCAAGTTCACCCCTAGTCCATATCACTCAACACCACATCCCAGTGATGCTTAAACACATCCAGGGATGGCGACTCAACCATCTCCCTGGGCAGCCTGTTCCAATATCCCACAACTTCTTCCGTGAAGAACTTCTTCCTAGTGTCTAGTCTAAACCTACCTTGTTTAAGCTTGAAGCCATTCCCTCTAGTTCGGTCACTAATTACCCGAGAA
>NW_009719789.1:2374-4026 GCF_000703405.1 Apaloderma vittatum
ACAATGTCCTTTCAGGTAGTTGTAGAGAGTGATGAGGTCTCCCCTCAGCCTCCTCTTCCTCAAACTAAACAGACCCAACTCCTTCAAACGGTCCTCATACGATCTATTCCCCAGTCCCTTGACCAGCTTCGTTGCCCTCCTCTGTACCTGCTCCAGCCCCTCGATATCTCTCTTGTACTGAGGTGCCCAGAACTGGACACAGTACTTGAGTTGAGGTCTCACCAGTGCTGTGTACAGGGCGACAATAACCTCCCTACTCCTGCTGGTCGCACTATTGCTAATACAGGCCAGGATGCCGTTGGCCTTCTTTGCCACCTGGGCACACTGCTGGCTCATATTCATTCGCTTGTCTATCAGAACCCCCAGATCCCTCTCCTCAAGACAGCTCTCCAACCACAGGTCCCCAAGCCTGTAGCGTTGCATGGGGTTGTTGCGTCCCAAGTGCAGGACCCACCACTTGGCCTGGTTGAAACTCATCCCATTAGCACTGGCCCAGCGATCCAGTCTATCTAAGTCTCTCTGGAGAGCCTCCCTATTCTCATGCAGATCTTTGGTTTGTATTTATTTGTTTATTGTAAAGAGGCATAGGGGGATAAAGCCTTGTTGGAAAAGTCTTAAATTTGAGCCATCTGCATTTACATATTCACTGCAAGAAACGTTTGATTTTTCCCCCTCTTTCCTGAAGCAACACAGAAAATTGCCTAGTTGCTTAGATCAAAAAAGGATGAATACGAAATATTTATATAACTGTTGCAATAAATATGTAACTGAATATAAGCCAGCAGCGTGCCCAGGGTCCAAGAAGGACAATGGTATCCTGGCCTGTGTCAAAAATAGCATGGCCAGAAAGGCCAGGGAAGTGATTGTCCCCCTGTACTTGGCACTGGTGAGGCTGCATCTCGAGTACTGAGTTCAGTTTTGGGCCCCTCACTACAAGTAGGACATTGAAATGTTGGAGTGTGTCCAAAGAAGGGCAACAAAGCTGGTGAAGGGTCTCAAGAACAAGTCTTATGAGGAGCATCAGAGAGAACTGGTGTTGTTCAGCCTGGAGAAAAGGAGGCGGAGGAGACACCTTACTGCTCTCTACAGCTACCTTAAAGGAGGTTGTAGAGAGGTGGGGATTGGTCTTTTCAACCAAGCAAAAAGTGATAGGACAAGAGGAAATGGCCTCAAGTTGTGCCAAGTTTAGACTGGATATTAGGAAGAATTTCTTTACTGAAAGGGTTATCAGACATTGGAACATGTTTCCCAGAGCCACGGTGGAGTCCCCTTCCCTGGAGGGTTTTAAGAGTCAGGTAGACATAGTGCTTAGGGATATGGTTTAGTCAAGGACTAAAGTGTGTTAATGATTGGACTCAATGATCTTAAAGGCTTTTTCCAATCCAGGTTTTTCTGTGATTCTGTGATATATAATAAGCCAGCTAAGTACAGAAGTGTCACAGTTGTGACCCAAAATTGTTTATGCCATAAACCACAGAATGCTGTACAGAGGTAAGAGAGCCCTTTGGTTTATATTAGCAAGAGAAGAGAGAATCAGATACAAAGAAAAGTAAACAAGAAAAAGTGAGTTTGTATAGATGTCTCGGTTTAGAAGACAGGGAAAACCTGTGTAAAAACCCCACCCCCACCTCCGAATTGTTATACCTTTGAAA
>NW_009719790.1:0-40864 GCF_000703405.1 Apaloderma vittatum
GCACTTGGCTTTGTTAAACCTCATGCAATTAGTCCTCTGTCTTGACTCTATTTGGAGTCTTGGATTGCTTCTAAAGGCTGACACTAGATCTGGGATGGAGAAGTGGGAATGGAAAGAAGAAGAAACGGTGGTGCTATGTTCAGGACCTCTAATGAGCAATTTAGCTCCTACTGACTTAAGGGAATGGGTCTGCACATAAGTCTTCAAGCACATTCTTACTTTTGCCAGATCTGCAAGACTCAAACTAAATTGTTGCTGGTAAATCAAGCTAAAATTTGTTGCCATTTTGGGTTCCAGAATTACTTTAAGCATCAGCTTAAATACACAATAAAGTTTATTTACTGACTGAACAACTGTTATTTACAAATGTATTAATGATAGCAACCACTGGGGGGAAAAAAAGAAAAAAGCTGTTAAAGCTCTTGATGGTGTTGTCACATCAGCATTAAAGTAAAGAAAAAAATCAGGCTACAAACATGAAACTGGTTTATAACTCCCAGAAGGGTGAGATTCTGAAGCAGTCTTCTCACGAGGTAAGGGGAGAGTGCGAGAAAGAGAACACAACAAAGCAAAGAATACATTAATTTTAAAATGAAGCTTGATAAATTTAAAGAACCAGCCTCAGCAGAGGAAGTCCTTTCTAAGCCCGTATTCCCAATAAGATTAAAGGGATTGTTGAAATCACTTTAAGCCTACTGAGGTGCTCTCCAGTGAGACAGGGAGACTTTAAAAGGGATGTGCACACTTCAGAAAAAGCACATGATTGTTGGGAGGACTCTGCACATGAGAACAGGTTTGTCTATATACGAGTTAACGAGAAAACTTTGCAATCTGGTTGAAAATGAAAAAATCCCCAGGTTGCACTGCAAATTCAATGAAAACCACAAGACAGCTCTGTCTCCACAGCAAAGGCTATAAGCATAAGGACTGGAAGGAAAAATGAGTATCATTAAGGCAAGCCCTGTACCAATTCATCAGATGGTTTGGTTGCTTGCTTTATTTTATATTTTGTACTACTCTAGCTCTAAGCCTCAAGCCTTTCCATAAACACTGCTCCTTTTAAAGAGCAAGGTGTGAACGATATAGTATTTGTGCTTTAACCACTCCAGAGCCTTTTGTATAGTATTCAACTACTGATGCAGTCTGCTCACTCTTTTGCAAATATATAAAAAATGTATTTTCTAGTGAAATTAAATAAAACTGGTTTCTGTTATTGCAGTGAAAGACTAAGGCAAATGCAAAAAAAAAAATTAAAAAAAAGACTGGTAGGCTAACCTCTGAAAACTCTGAAAGGACAATAATGGGGAAATTAATGTAATCACAAAATAATTAATTCTTCACTAGAAGAAAAACCTATGAAGAGATCTCTCATTACGGAAACACTGAAGGTCACAGTTCATTGTCACAAATCATCATTTGCCAAATTATCAGTTGCCTTATTTTCAACATAAGAGAAAAAAAATCCTTCAAATAAATAAATGCGTGGCTTTTCATGTAGAGGAAGAGTTGGTTGTGGGTTTCACAGCACAAAGCAAAACCACTCACTGATCACACCCTGAAGAGGACGGCTGTGCAGCATTGTCCTCTTCACTGCCGACCTGACACCGACTCCTTGGCACCAAAGCAGATCCCAAACATCACGGGGTTGACATCAGATGGGCCTGTTGGGTTCAAGGTTTTATGCAACAGGTTACCATAGCAACTTGGTCCAATTTACATAATGAATAGCCACATAAATTAACGTGACTCAACCTAAGCATTCACTCACAGTTGAAGACTTCAGCTTGTTAGAGTAAACCAGAGAGAACTCCTGTACAGGAGTCAGAAGCTGAAGTGTGCAGGTACAGCCACTGGAATGCCTCAAGCCCTTCTGCCTTATACTTTTCAGTTTATCCCTTATGCGTATTCCCTGGTCACAGTAGCCAACTGCTAACTTGAAGCCTAGCTTGCACTTCTTAATGTGAACTTAACCTTTAAGTGCAAATTTAGACAACATCTTCCTCCTACGCTGTGTTAAAAAAACAAACAAACCCAACACAAACAAAAAACAACTGAAAAGTCAAACCCCAACAATTTCTTGCCCAGAGTTTGGAGATCAAAAGTCAGTTTCTGTATAGGAGCCTTGGGTCTGCTTTTGTCCTTACTTGCTTATTTCAGGCTCACCATGCAACTACAGTCTTAACTTCCAAGAGATTTCTGAAACATTTTGCTTGACTAAGGACAAGCTGCTGAAACTCAACAACTCTAAATTTTTGATTTGGCTCATGCCTAGTCTTAAATCAGTAGCTACTACTGACTAACATACATTAATCCCACTCACATACTCCTGCAGTCTTACATTCACCCGCACACATATTTCTAAAAGCAAATTTCAATGTACGAAGGAGATACAGGAGTAGGGCTAATCAGTTTTGCAAATACACAGTAAAGAATCAAAGATGAGGCGGACGTTCCTCAGAACAAAATCTGGGCATTGTTTTAGATTGCAACCTAAGAATGAGCCAATGTCATGATATTGATGAAGGTAAATATCATACTGGGATCTACAAACAGGAGTTAATACTTGCAAGATATATGAAGTGATCCTTATTTACACAGCATGGGTAGAATTTCTGTTGAAACAGAAGTTTCAAACATGGTGTTCCAAGAGATACACAGAGGTGAGAAAGGAGAAAGATGAGAGGACAAGAGAAACATGTCCTAGAACAGACAGTGAGTTAAGTACAATTTAGTTGAAGGACTGAGTTTGTTATGAATTTAAGAGGCACATACAAAGAGGAAGCAAATAATTCATTTTTCGTATTCATGGGTTAATTAAATGGCAGCAAGAAAAATAAGGGTTAGACCTGGGAGGGCAGAAGAAACATTTCTCACAGTAATGATGAAGCCCTTGATTGTAGAAAACCAGAGCAACTGTGGAGTCTCTGTCAGGGGAGATCTTAAGGAATGTATTAGATAAACAGCAGAGCATAGTGAACAAGATAGTGTGATTAAATTTTCTCAATCCTGGTACACCAAATTTTGTACACTGGAAAGTGATATAGCACTGATAAAGTGAAGATTTTTCTTCTAGTAGACTTACTTTTATATTTCTGTTAAACACACGTAAGCACTGGAATAGTCATAAACAACTTCCATCTCATTGTACAACAGAGACCTTATTACTCTTTAAGGAGGGAGGGGAAGCAGCAAGAGTCAAAGAAGTACTTTGAAAAAATAACTTACTTGAGATAATGTATCCCATACAGCGTGAGTATTGAAATTTCCTCTTCCACATTATTTTGGATCAGTTTTACTCAGGCTTATTTTGAATTGCATTACATTGACTGTATTAATTTATTTCCAAAGATAATGTACTGGTCAATCACACAGTAGTAAGTGTACACTTAACCTGAGCTTTGTTCATTCATTAAGCAAGTAAATAGTTGGCCTAGTGTCTCCTACATATGTACAGCTTTTCAGACTGGAGTTATTAATTACGATAATTATAGCAATTTAGCTTTGCCTTCTGCTGCTCCTACATTGAGCTTCACAAAAAATTTGTGATGTGCAGGTGAAGCTAGCTTTAAGTCAGTGGTAGGATTCTATAAGAGAATAGAAGTTATGGAGCATGAACTGAAGTCAAACAATACTAAAGTAAAAATGTGTAAATTAGAAGAAAAGTTTAGGTTAATGATTGTTTTTGATTCTGAGCTAAGGGAAGGTTCTAACTGGGTAATAAGCTTGTTGCTGTGCTTGAAGATTTGCAAAGACACTCCAATCAATTACTTTCAAAGGGAATTCTCCTTCACCTAAAATGATTTTTTTTCTTTACTTTTAAAATTTCATTCTAAAGTGATCCTTGATTCCTTGATAATCAATAATTGCTCTCTGAAGGCATTTATTAAGAAAAATAACCATGTTCAATATATTATCAGAGTGTGAAATGTCTTTTTCTAGAGAGACATAAATAATTTTCTTGTATCTGAGTTCAGAAACATTCTGATAGTGGCCCTCAGACCATATACTCAGTGTGAGCAACTGTTTGAGGAATTCCATAATGCTAGTCTGAGAAAAAAAAACAACAAACAAAACAAAAACCAAACATGCGATCCTGTTATACAACACCTGCCTTTCTGCTTGTCATAGTTCTGTCCTTTTTGCTGAAAGCGCTTTCCTTATTTGCCTTTTTTTTAAGAGTATTCTGAAGAGAACAGTGTCCGTGAAATAAATAAAAACACTGAAGTTATTTTAAGAGTAACTTCTACCTAAAGAATGTTAACCTCAGTAAAGACCAAAAGAGAATATTGCTTCTATCGCTGTTTTTAAAATAAATAAATAAATAATCAGAAACAGGCTGGTGAAATGACTTCCTGAGGTGGATGTTGCAGAAGCACAGAAAAAGAAGCCAGGTTTCTGAAAGCTTAACCAGAGGCTATTTGAATAGGACCTGCTTTCTTCTTGTAAATCCAGCTAAGTGATATCTAAAATTTAATTATCCAATTTCCAAGTCTAAGCATTCTAAAAAGTTTGGAGAAAATAGCAACACTCATTTTATATACAAGGTATTGAAAAATTTAGTACTTCACTTGGACTTTCTTAGATCTATTAATTTGAGTTACTAAATAACATACTTGAATGGAATGCAAATGAACACACACAAAGTAGAGCTTTTATCCAAAAAAGGGGCATCTTTTAAAGAATCTCTGCAAGAGTATACTGTATTGTTATGCACAAATTGTATTTTTCTCCACAGATAGCACATTAAGTTCTACATTAGACCGCTGGAAAAAGAACGTGGTCTTCTCTTTTCAGCATTCTTCTAATAAATACTTTACGTATAGCTTGAATGTGCATGGGCAGGAGAGGATCCAGTGTCTAGTCTCTTGAAAGTCTGATTCAGTAATAACTAACTCAGCTAAAGACCCTAAAGGATACTGAAAATATATGCAATATATACCAGAAAGTGTGATAATAGAATTGTGCACTCTTTTCAGTACTGCTGAAACAAATGTGCCAAGTTTTGGTGGTGGGTAAACAGATAGGACAGAAAACTATCTGTCTTTCAGAAGCTTTATTGTAAGAAGAAAGGGCTGTAATAGCTGTGGCTTATTACAAACTTAATAAGATTCAAACTGCTGCATGCCTTGAAAACAAAAAAAGATTTCCAAATCGCACATTTCTTCCAGAATACAGGTATGATTCCTGGTATATCAATAGCCCATGGGCACAACATATTGAATGACTTATTAAAGATTCATGATACAAATTTACTTCCTAACAATGCTGTCGGAATGTGTTGTTTTCCATTACAAGAAGCAAAGTTTCCCAAGAGTGTTTACAACTCTGAAATTGCAAAATTTAATTTTCAAATCGAATGAAGCATAATGAGCTTCATGAACTCCTTATTCCTCATACCCAGCCTTAGCTACAAACAGAGCACAGCAATACAGATTAGAAAGAGCAAACCAGGAGTATTAAAGAATTTTGATGTAGTGAATGAAGGTATTTGTTTTGACCAATGGAAATTCAAGAGAGTCTTCCAAAGAACAAAGCACAGTCAAGCTAATTGCCTATTTATCTTTATCGCTAAACTGAGAAAAACAATGAAATAATTTGCTTTTTGCTGAAGATGGGTGAATGAACTAATTAGATTACTTTTTTCTATTATCTCATATAAAATCAGTTCAATGTTGAGATGTACACCTGCATATAACTTATGTCTAATATCTTTGCAGAAGGCTTTGATTTTATTATAAAAATGCTGTTCTTGTGTGACAGTACCTTGGTGACAAGGAAAGGAGAAACTGAAGGAAAGATTTAGCAAAATAAGAACCAGAAACACCGATCAATTCATAGGTAACCTGAAAAAGTACTAAACCTGAGCTTTTGAGCCCAATTTTAGAAATAGTAAGACTGATAATGTAGTTCAGTTATACTCCACACACTAAAAACTTCAGCTCTGCTTTTGTGTGAGTATCACTGACTTGAAATTTTGAAACCTGATTATTTCTATTGATCCGGTCTAAAGAGAATCAAAATAAAAGAACCATCACACTTTCCATTGAACTACTGTGAAGGCTACTTCTGTGACAAACCAACAAAACCCCTGAATGTGGCATAAAAATAGACATAACTGAAAATGTTTACACATTTTTCTAACATTAATGACCTAATAAAGATTATATTACAAATTATTAAATCTATTTGGAATTAATTTTCATAATGTTTTTGATCAATATGATAAAAATGTACTTACTCTGGAGGAAAAAACTCATGGCAACTTAACTCTAAATTACTCAGTCGTCTAGGGTAGTTTTGTCTCGACCTTCTTAAAAAGACTAAAAGATATTTTATTTAAAAGTTATGTTTTATAAGAAAATAAATTAGAATATTTTTAATAGAAAGAATTCAAAATAACTAAGTAAGCTCAGGTAGAAATTAAAAAGCAACTTCAAAACCAGCATCTAGATATATCCCTGCTTTGAGGTGGGTTTTAGTCTACTGTGCACCTTTCTGAGTAGTGGCAAAAACTTAATAATCCCCGCTGTTCAAGGAAGGTTATTTAGAAGGTTGTCAAGACCTGGAATCTGTTCCCTGCACTGCTTAGTCTACAGATCCTTTGTGAGTGCCCAGCTTGCTGTTATGACCCTGTCTCTACTGCCTGGCATAACCTTCCCAGACAATGCTTAACGCTTGCCCAGGAAAGGCACCATTTCTCCTTTTCCTGGACAGTGTCGCCTTGCCTGATCACTCTTTTATAAAAGAAATAAGATGTAAAAAGTTAGAACAAAGAACTCAACCAAATGCCGCCTGTCACTCCTCAACTTGACAAATTCATGTACATACACAAACCAGACAAGGTACATGATTTACAGTGGGGCTAGGAAACCGATTCCACAAATAAGTTGTAATGTTTTTCAAAATGTTATTAAGAAACAAGATAAATTTGAATAAACCTTCATAAATTTCAGTAAGCATCTTTCCTGTGACATGCCAACGTATAATTGAAGAAAAGCCCAGGAGAGGTAAGAGTTTAGTTTTCCCATGACAGTCATTTCCTTCTGGTTATGCTGTGACAGCTGGAGAGTGAGTCTTAATTTTTTTAGAAGTGGATTTAATTGCTTTAGAGAGTCAGTTTAGCATATCACTTCAGAAATGCCCCAAAGCTACAAGTAAACCCATTGTTAGCCAAATAGCTTCTTATTTGTAAGATTTTCAGTTTAGGGCTGTAGTTACCAAATTATGTTTTCAATACCTTACTGAGTATTCCACAGTTGGCCTCCAAATCTTATCCCTGCTGGAACATTTTCAATTAAAAGTTTTATGATAAGGATCCATGACAGTCTGAGAAGTGTTGATGCTAGATAATGGGCTATAATCCAATGAAACTGGGAATCAGTGGCTTAAAGGTTATCCTGGAAACAAGAATAATCCACCAAGTAGTTCTAAGGAAATAATTGCTAATAATAAAAAATATGATAATAATCTTTTAAAAAGTAGTAAAATTCATTTTCTGAAAAATATGATTCTTGGCTTGGAAGTAATTTATCTTAAAAGAAACAAGTATAGTTTATAATTAACAGTGATTTAACTCTGCTGAGAATACAAAAAATTTTGCTGTTTTAGTTGTAGAAAGTTTTCTGATCATCCAAATATCATGATTACTTATTTCCCACTACCTGCAGTTCTTGGACAAATGTGTGACAGATACTTTATATCATCAGATAAGGTATCTCTACCGATAGCTTTGTCTTCTGGAGGCATACTATAGATTTCCAAACACACCAAAAAAACCCCAACATAGTTGTGCATTTAAGGAAAATAAGATAAGGCAATATGCAGCAGTGACATAAAATACAGTAATTATGCCAGGTTTTTTTCCCCTAAGGTACAATATTTTTTAGAAATGAAAAAAATTAGAAAATTCAATCATCATTCTGTATTCCACACTCCTGACAGTGACAAGAAGTTTCTTATTATCAATCTTACATTTTTTTTCTCCCTTCTGACCTCTAGAATTCAGAAAAATTTTACAATTCATAGCAAAGTTATGATCAGTAACAGTAACCAAAGACAGAAGAAAGCTCCCTCAGTGTTATGCTAAGCTTATAGACTGTGATAGTCAAAATTTCAACAGATATTACCTCCAAATAAAATATGCTTGAAGGACATAAGAACAATTCTTCTGAGGTGTGCAATGTGATATTTAGGCCCATTTATTAACTTGTATTTCGCATGAGGGAATTTAGTAACTGGCTGTGAAATATAACTGCATTGTAATGTTACATTTGCTAGATACAGGCAGTCTCTTTACAGCTATTTATAGAGAACATAATTCTAATAATGTCATCTGCCTTTAACTCAGTATTGAGGATTCTTACGTCTTTTATACAGAAGAAGGTCATTCAGACTCACGTTTTTTGAATGGAAATCCTGCGTTTCTGTGTTTCGGGTCAGCTGGCCACATGCTTGCGGGTTGGTGGGACTCAGTGTGCAAATACTGTTCGCTACGATCATCAGAATTCAGTGACCACCGAAATCTTAAATCTAGGAAATCAAGGTGACCTTACTGCAGTTAAAACAATGCAAAACACCTGGTAAATGCAGCATGCAATGAAAATTCATGGCATGATACTTTCATGTTCTTACAGGCATGAAGGGTTTTCTGCACTACATTTAACTGCCATTCTACCAAATTTCCAGGTAATCACTGATTAGTGAGCACAATCACTTCAATACTTTTCTAGCTACTCTGTAGGATTACGGAACTCCTTCCTACAGAACAGGTAAAGGAAAATTACTATTTCACCTCACAGAAACAGTCTAAATTTACCACGCAGTTATTACAGAAAATATACAAATATATCCTACAGGACAGCTGATGAATACTTTATTTCTAGTAGTAGTTTTGTTCCTTTATACCTTTTAGCATATAGCTGTTCTCTAACGCTTAGCTCTTCTAAGAGAATTGGGGATAGTTTCAACCAGATAAGTAGGATTTAAAAAATAAAAGTCCACACTCAGTGTAAAATCCAGACCCAAGCAGCTAATCTGTGGTCTTTCTTCTCATTGCTAAACCTACTCTCGTATTTTTTATGACCTATTTTTTTAGTCTCTCTTCAGATGCCTTTCCATAATTATAACTCTTCCTGTCCATGTCTGGACTCTGTCTGATAAACAGATTGTAATTACTTTTTGTTTTATCTATCTCTTTGATAATACATGTTACTAGCTCAGGAGTATAACTATTTCTAGCCACGAACGCGTATGAGCCCCCATCATTTGTCTTACCTTATTAGCAGTTCAACAGTTGACATTAAAGGAAAAACAAATAAATCAAAAAGCCTGGACAATCTGAATTAAATTCATAATCTGCTTTGGCAGGATTCTCAGAAGTGTATGTCTATAGTTTAAAGAGAGTATAGCAACAGTCACCATATCAGGTAACATACCTCAAACAGGACAAAACCATCAAATCGAAATGGATGACCTAGTATGAAGTAAAATAAAATAGCCATCAGTGCTTGTTAAAAGATGATTTACCCATTTGCCATTTATTCTGAGATACGTGATCATTGCTATCAATTTCTCACTTAATGTGCTAAATTGCAAATACATTCTTGCAGCCACTGATATTTTTCATTCTTTTTTTACAGAAACTTAATTTGGCAAGAATGCATTTTCATGATTCTGGCCCGTTGTATGCAGTATTCTACTCATATAAAATAGAATAGACTAAATTATTTCAATTAGGAGGGATCTACAATGATCACCTAGTTCAGACAAATGCATGATTGTGAATTGTAATTCATTAGGTATCTAGGAATGCCACAGCTGCTTTAAAACAGTAGTTAACTTCTTCGTTTGTGTGAACCTATTATGCTAGACAAGTATCAGACACCAGATAAATCTGCCATCTAGAATTTAGAAACTTCTTCGACAAAATTACTAAATTCACACTTTGTCTCTCTCAAGAAGCCAATAAGAAAAAAGTGTGACCCTGTGTAATCCAAAGTACGCTGGGATGGCGACACATCACATCCTGCCCAGATTACACCAAGGTCTTTACAGCCTCAGCGCTCCAGGTGTGGAAGGTAGTTGCATTCTAATGGGAGTAGCATAGAACTGGCATTGCAACTGAGGTCAGAGAATATCAGCATTACTCTAGTCTCAGTTTAGATAGCAGCATATGAATTAAAATTATGGATAAACCCCTCTGTACCAGAACAAATTGGTTGGTCACTCCTAAAAATGTTAAGCCTGAGTTTGCATGACAAACATCGAAGAACAGTTTTCCTGTGAAAGAACATGCTCTTTAGAAAGTTTTTGGAACAAATTAAATTCACACTGTCTTTGATTTCATTTTAACCCTGTATTCATTGATCTGTGCCACTGCTATTTCAGAGCAACGGTAAAAAGCAGTTGCACATGGGCTGGACAAGAGAAGCTCTCCACAAACATTCTATCTAAAAACTCATAGAAAATTTAAGATTAAAAAATGGTAAGTTCAGCACAGAGGGCTCATACTTTTGTCATTATTTACATTCCCATACTACCACTTGGAAAAAACAGAAGGAGACACAGGAAATGGACATAAATAATCACTTCCAGATTTTTTGTGATTCCTTCCAGCTCTATACAGGAAACATGGATATAGTTTGGAAGGAGTTTCCAGATATTGGATTACAAAGTAGGCTGCAGTGAAATATTATACTAGCACAATTTAGAGCTCTTATGGTTACTTTCAGTGGAGATGAAGAACTAATTTCATATCTCAACTTCAGAAACGAAAGTTGATGACCATACTTCCAAATTTTAATGCATGTTTATCTAAATTTAAACTTACTAATTATATGGGGATTTGAACAGCATCTTCAAGCTGTACTTCTAAATCCTGTTAAGCCACAACGTAAACCTATGGTTATATTTAAAAACCAATATATATATAGCAGGTATGTGGATTATTTCTTCACTTTTGGACTTCCAGATGAACTGTTTTGTGTATGTGCAACATCTATGAAGATAAACTAAAATCAACTGTACAGTTTTGGAGAAAGCAATAACTTTCTATGTCCTTCCTTTTCGTAACTACCGTACTCCTGGCAAACCCCATGTTTTTGTGGTTGCTAGCTGTAATTGGGACACAAACGATCCTGTTCAGTGAAAACACTATTGGGATAGAGCCACAGAATAGTTTGGGATGGAAGGGATGTTTAAAGCTCATGTAGTCCAACACCCCTGCAGTAAGCAGGGACATCTTCGACTAGATTACGTTGCTCAAATCTATCAGATTAGCTGCCAAATTATATCAGCGCATCATTAAAATATAATCTTTATATTTTACTGAACATCTTAACCTGATTTCTGAAAATTAAGTTAGGTCTGGGATCACAAACCTGGTCAAGGACTGGGACCTTGAATCCCATTCACAGAGCTAACTCTGAGATTAGATTTCACCATCACAAAAAAAATCTGGGAATAAAGTCTATATTCTTCAGTTATGAGTTCTTTCCATCCTCAGGGAAAAGGACCTTGGTGAGATTTTTCCGGGCAGCCTAACAGCTGAAAAATGTCCGAGATGCTTGGATTGCAAAACACAGCTGAATTAAAGGCATGAGAACATGAACACATTATCACGAATTTAACTAAGGCAGCCATTTGCTTCATCAGGATAAATTTAACCAAATGGGACTTCACAAGGGGTTACCATGCCAAAGCAAGATTTTCCAAGTGGATATCGCCAGAACCAAGTAAAAGCTTTCATAGCCTCACCCAGTCCAAAGTTTGGGCTGAAGAGCAGATGCACAATTGTACCACTGCTACTTGGAGCACAGAGAAAGCCACATCTGACAAAATCCAAAGGCTTTGGAATGACAAAAAAGCGAGAGCAATTGCAGTCACTCATGCTCTAAGAACCTAAGATATTTTTACTTCATGTAAACAATGTCATTCTCAACCACTTTAAAAAAAAAAACAACAAAGTCCTCATAAATCGGCTATGACTGAATGCATGAAGGCCCCTAGGTAAAGACATCACTCGAGAGTTGTGGAGGTACAGATGAAAATCATCAGTATTAAGGTTCTGTCCACAGTATAACACTTTTCTTGAGGAAAAGAGTATATCTGAATATTTAGTTGATTTAATTAAATCAGTTCTCCCAGGCCATGCTCACATCCTTTGGGGCATTTGACTTTCATGAACATTTGAGTAACTAACTTATTGGCGTGCACATTTGTGCAAAGTTAATTTCAAAATACTGTGCACCAGTAGTTGCAGAAGGAAAGTAAAATCTACACACAAAACTATTTGTTCTGGAAGGATTTAGTGCAGTGGGATTTATCTGATTTACCACAAAATCCCAATCTCTAACAGTCAATGTCTACTGACGTCTACTGTGACGTCCAGAGTTCAAAGTTATTTCAAAAGCTTGATTTTTTAAAATTATTAACATTTGTTAAAAATAAATAAATTCATAAACAGAACCAGAGAAAGACACTTAAGGTTTTATCGTGAATGTATTAACTATATAACTCCATTGAACTTCAATTACAATTTTAGGATATATGGTTTTCATGGAGAATCATATTTGTATAAGTCTATTGGACAGGGTTTTTTTCATGTTTACATTTAGCACAGGAACAAGAGAAGTCCAATGTTAGATCCAACACCAGCTTTGAACACGCTTTATCCTTCCATTCCTTCCACAGAAGCCTTCTTAAGACCAGATTAATTTTTTTCCTCCAGAAGAGTGATATTACAGGTGATTGTTATGGAAAATACGGCCTCATTCGATTTATTGAGTGAATCATTGCTTCTCTGGTTCATTAAACTTGTCGGTAAGAAAATTTAAATTCATATACATTTTTCTCCATTTACAAGTACGCATTCCAGTTGTGTTGCTCATCTACTTTCAATATAAAAGATGAATTAAACTATTAATCTATGCAATCATCTTCTAAGGGAAGTAATGATAGTTTCATACAAAATTCACTGTTTAATGCTGTAATCACATTTTGAAGAATCCCTCATAAAACTACATTGAGCTGAGGAAGAAATACAGTCTCTTCAGTTGTCCTTATAGGACTTTACTGTTATTTTCTGAATTGCAGTTGCTAAACTACATTGGAAACAATTTCTTGCTTATATTACATTTTCAGAAATATATGTGGATTCTAGCAGGTGTGGATATTGTCAGGAACCACGCAAAGTAAAAATAAAAATGTTAAGTTACAGGGCTCAAAACAAAGCTTTAGCTGGGCTTTGTATTTCTTTGTATTCCTTCATACTTCTACTTTACTTATCAATGCAGGGCTGTAGGAAAAGAAGAAAACAACATATTAATTTCTGCTTCCTTACCTTACCATGATCAATGGAAGAAAAATGAGTTTACTTTCAGTTTTCAAAAAGATAATAAGACAGTCACATAAGAAATTAATTTGGGTGCACTGTTTGGAAGGGAATCATCACACCAAATAGTAAAGGTGTGATACCAAAATATTCAATGAACACTCATTGCTCACGTATGAGGCCATGTTGCTGCAACTTTTACTTCCAAAAATGAAAGACTGTAAAAGTTCAGGAAAGAACTAGGCTCTTTTCTTTTTAAATCTACATGGAAAGAAGGGGTAGGGAGATCCCAGTATTTGGCTTCTCCTGAATCAAGGAGGTATATAAAATAGAGAATCTGAAAGTAACCTGGACAGCTCGTTAGAAGAATGCCTCCAGCACTCCTGTACTGCTCTGCCTCTGCAAAACCTTGCATTCAGGCACAGCAAGTGCCTCAGAAAGCAGCATGTCAGTGGGATTATTGGGTAGGAAGAAACCATGCCTGGGGAGAATTGTACCCTTTTTTATTCTTTTTAGAATGTGATGTGCAGGGCTCACAAAAAAATAGACCTGAAGAAAGGAGAGGTGCTAACCTGCAAAAATGTGAAAGAAAATAAAAGGTGCTCTGGGAGCCAGCACAAAACACAGAATGAGGAGAAGATTTCTTATTCGTGTATGTGCACATGGCTCCACATTTCACTCCCTTCACACACGACTATTCCACTTTCCTCTGTACTCCTACTTAGCAGGCAGACAGTCTCCTGGGATTCCTCCCGCCAGGAGCTTGTAAGGGACATCATAAGTTTTCTGACATTTTTCTGCTTTAGGGTCTCATGTCACGATTATCAGATCTTTAGTAAAGGGCTGGAGGATGCCAGTCAGAGCTAGTTAATACCTCTCCATCCAGGCAGGTCAACATGGAAAACTAACAAACATTTAATATGCAAGGCTAACACAGACATCAGGGCAAAGCCAAAGACTGTTTCCAATACAACATGGCATAACACATCAAACTGTTTAAATTTTACACCAGAGTTTTGCATTTCAACAAAATTTCTTGAAAGTTATCAATTTGTGTTTAATAGGAACTGACGACAATATTTTTCAGGTCAAAATTTAAATGTATTTATGACAAAGAGCAGTTTTCATTCTGATACTTTGCAAATACCTAATTTCTTGTGACTGCAATCTGACTTGATTAGTCTGTTAGCCCACATGGTTGCGACCATGATAAATCCAGTGTATTACTTACAATAACTTCCAGCTACAGTTAAGGTCAAATGGCTTGTCATTACAACAATAGATGGAGAAAGGGAGTTGGAGGGAGATGGATAATTAGCCTTTCTCCCTTCCTATTCTGCCCTTCCAATTTGCATCTTTTTCTTCCCTGGATCTACCCCCCTGCCTCATCTCTCTGGCAGACAGCCTCACCACATGAGTTCTCCTGACATGGCACAGGGAGAAGCTTCAGGACTGAATGTGTTCACATCGAGGTCATGTCCTTCCCTTTTCACTGTTACAAGCATTTTTAACAGATGCTTATGATATTTTAAAAGTATTTTTTGTAAACATAAAAATGTCCGTATTTTTGCTTTGGAAAAACCCCCATATTTGGATTAAAAATAAGGCTATATTACACGGAAATGTTGTCAAAATGAAAAAGAAAATAAGTTAAATTTACCCCTATTGTATACAAAATTATCTATCTTTTGGCTGCTTATTTAGATTTTACCATTGTAAATAAAGTCCTGCCTTGAACCAATGACTTTGGTCTCACTCCACTGCTGTTGTGTATACAATTAGGCAAATGTTAGTTGGAGGCAGTAGCTACCTTGCCAGATAGGCATATGCCAAATGGTGGAGTTCAATGTTCCCAACAAAAGAACTGAGACAAGAAAGTAGCTATCAGAGTAGGTTTATATTGCATAAACAAAACTTCCCCATCCCACACACATCCAAAAAAAAAATTAAAAGGAAAGACAAATTTGCAGGCACCAGAACCTGTAAGTTAGGGCTTGAACCTAAAAATTAGATAAAAACAGTTTAAGCCTTCATGCTACAGATTTTCTTCACGGTAACTGTAACCTCCGGTGAACTGAGTTTTGATTACTCGTGACCCTTCCTGAGAATCTTCGAGTCAAAACACTGGAGGAGAATAGAAAACGCTACTTGATGAAAATTCAGAGACAGTGGATGTCATACAAAGCTACAGTTGATATCTATTGACATATTGGTGTTTGGAAGCTTTGCAACGATTAGGCCATACCTGGCCCTTGAGCCTGTGGCAACATCAATGGATGTTCCGAAAAGACTCCTGCCTTGAGCGTTGTCATTCTTTATCTTAGTAAACATCAAAATCCAAGCACAAAAGACAGAAAATGAGCTATTGATTTTCCAGTATTGTCTTAACCTGCAGCTTAATTGAAGGTCAGTATATGTATTCCTGTCAAAGACAGACTCCTGCTACTCATTGTGGGTGTCTGACACACAACTCTCC
This sequence comes from Apaloderma vittatum, assembly GCF_000703405.1. NCBI lineage: Eukaryota > Metazoa > Chordata > Aves > Trogoniformes > Trogonidae > Apaloderma > Apaloderma vittatum. The sequence continues at coordinate 15,807 of NW_009719790.1, forward strand.
TCAAGAGCGAGAGCCGAGATACTCTTCAGGCAACCCACAGAAGGAGAATATGCAAACCAACACTTTCAAGCATTCTCTAAGGAAAACTGAGGCATGGAGAAGACAAACTGCAAAGTAATTGGATTAGATGTCAAAAGCTTTACAGAAAAGAAGGGGGAAGAGGGAGAGAAAGAGGGACAGGAAGAGAAGGAGAGAAAGGGTTAGAAAGAGATGAATGTGAGCTTGTCAGTATAAGACAAAAATTGTCTCTTTGGAAAAAGCCTTTCTCTCTCTGTGTTATTCTCTCTCTCAGTGAGGGATATAAAACTGTAAATTGTCCTTTTCCTAACAGGTTTTGTGAATAAAATGACTTCACTTTATTAGAAGACAAATATCGTATGACAGTTAAACAGAAGTTGTCAGATAAGAGATAGGAAAGATAAGCCACATCTTTGTCTAATTTTCTGTTATTGCTCTTGCTTTGTTATCCTTCATCACTCTCTTCTCATGAACAGTCAGATTTTGCCGTTTCATATCCGTTGTTCAAGAAAGTTGTAAAGATCATTTCTCAAAAGAAAAAAATAAGCTGAGTAGATTCTCCTATTTCCAAGATTTTCCAAATAATTTATGAAGCTTGTACTTCTCCTCTGTCATTGATGTACTTTAAGTTTCTCCTCCACTTTAAATGAATTGATTTTCTCTTATATATGCCAGTCAACATCATCATATACTCCTCCTGCTTCCACTCTAATGATTGAAAATCTGGAGAGATAAGTAAAGGAAATAAGCTTTATGTTTAACTAGCTTGACATTACATGGATCTACTCAGATGGTGACAATCAACATAAAACATTTTGGTAAAAACAGATATAGCTGTAAATACCCTTAATTTCTGTCGGTATAAGATTTTCTGAATGAGCTTTAGATTGCTGTTGGAGATTGACTTGCATGACCACAAAGGTATTGAACAAAACCGACATTAAGTCATTCAATCACATTTAATTTACAAGATTTTTTGCAGCTGGGAGAGAGAAAGGATACCTGGCCTTAGTAAAACTTTCAAACATGGATTATTTGGTGGTGGCTGAAGTGACTATTTATTTAACTTATTTAATCAGCCATGAATGTATGCAAGAGCATATAAAGCTGATAGCTAGCAACTGTTCATATTGCAAATTTCAAAACTTTTGTGTTAGGGTTTGGGAAAAAAACCCTAAAATGTTTCAAATAAATGGATGAAAGTAAACCTAACCACAGCAATTGAGTAACACCTCAAAAATCTTAGTAATCTAAAAGTGTTCCCTATGGAAACTCAGTTCTCAAGTCCTGGAAGGACAAAAGGATTAATAATTTTTTAGTGTACTAAATATGTTCAGACAGCAGTGTTCTATGGCTAAACAGACACAACATAAAAGACAGATGTTTTATATTGCATATCAAGATTTTATCAAAGTCACACTTTTCATTTGACCTCCAACCGTCTTTGGACCCTTCCCGGCTCAGCTCTTTGGATAAAGACTGAATGAATGGCACTGTTCATCTTTCCTCATGTGGTTACCATATTGAGTTTGTCACTGCAGATTCCAATACCAAATTCTTGCAATCATTTATGACAGCTAGCATATATTTTTGAATGCCTATTAGCTAATAAATCTGCTCATTTTAAAAAACGTATGCTCTGGTCTTTCATTAGAAGGGCTCTAAGTACATGGATTTGTATCCAAATCAGTCAGAGCTAGATCTACGACTTGCGTCAGGATTCTGGGGCTTTTAGTACACAATCTTGTGTGCAGACTACTGCCATAAAGCATGCACAATGATGTGGAACAGCACAAAAGCTACAGTAGCAGGCGTATGAGATTGGAGCAGTACTCAAAACCAGTAAAACTTACTAGTCAGCTCTGGTGAGCATCCTAAAAGAATGCCAGTAAAAGCTTTTGTATGCCATCTTCTTGTACACTACATGTCTTCACACTACAAGAAAATATTTTAAAATAATTTAAAATAATTTAAATACCTTAACATTCTATACTTCTAAATACAAAAGAAAATTAACACAAACGACTAAATTAATTCAAAGGATATAGTCAAGATTTTCTGTGAAGGGATAACAAAAAACAAATAAACAGCTGTAAGTAAATAACTGAAAAGGATTAGGTTGTACTTCTGTTACTCAAACTAAGAAAAGAGTGGGATGCAGCTGAGGAAATTTAAAATATTATTTTAAGATATAGGCAGCTCAAAAAGGTGCCTGAAGTAGGGAAGTATTAATACTACTGAAAAATACGGTAAAATGAAATTGTTCTGGAATGGGGAGGTCAGGAAAACAAAGTCCCTTAAATCAGTGATGATTAGAAACTCTTGGTGCATTCATTATAGAAAAAATAAAGATTTCACAAAGTAGGTTTCCTACAAGCTCAGGATGGTAATAGACAGTAGAGAAGCAAATACCAGAAGAATTAGGGTCCTGGAAGAAGAGCAAGAATCTATAAACCAGCAATGAATAAGCCTTCCAAGACAATAGAAGATTCCCAAGCAGGAGAAGGAGTTCTTCGGTAACTTAATAGTGATTTATGCATTTATTTATTTTTTTAGTCTAGACCTTCCAGAGATCCTTTCAGTGATCCTACAGAGGGAAAAGAATCTGCCTCTATTTTTAGAGGAGGGGGGAAATGAAGGCAATATTTCAACTGAGAAAGGTAGAACTTAGACAACTCAGACTATCAGTGTCTTCACTCATAGCATTTCCATCATTTCCAGAAACACTTTTCCTACCTTAATGGCTGTTTTTTTTTTCATTTTGTTTGATAATTCTTTATATACATAATTAGGAAAACAAAAAAAAAGGCAAACACATGCAAAGCCTATGATTATCTGTGCTTATTACCCTGCACAGCATATCTACGGCTTTAAGAGTTATCACGATTATTCATTTATTACTTTTGTTTCTAAATGAGTTCTACTAGAGGTGTTGTTCTAAAGACTAAGGCCCAAATCCTGCTGCTAGAAGATGAAGTAAATTACTAGAACTGCCTCATTTTTGCTTCGTTCACCCCGTCTATTTCTTTGTTGTTATTCTTCATACAAGGTAGCTGCCCATACTGGCCTGTTTCTATACGTTTCCTCATTCCTGAGAAGGGAAAGATTTCCCTTACTTGTAATTTAATTTACTTTTAAATGAGTGTGTTATTTCAGAGATAATTTCTAGTCCAGCATATTGGACTGGGTGGTAACAGGGTTTTTCAGTCAATCTTCAGGAAGAGCCTTGTTTAATAAAATTATTTGATTCCAGACCATGTCTCAAAAATAGTATATACACTACCTGATATTCATAACATCCATGGCTTCAAGGGTCAAAACTGAGCCATGGAAAAGGTCCTTTTTTTTAAGTAGCAGCTTACACTGAGTGCTGTGGCACAGAGAAAAGAACATTTCAGAGTGGAGGATGCAGATGATGCAAAAACATTACAAACCAGTTTAGAAATGTTTTCATGCTTCCTAAATGATTGTCTGCGGTCTGAATTATTACTGTAGCTATGAGATCTGTGAGGCATAGTCCTTGGCAAATCACAGCTAACTTCTTTAGGCAAAGTTAACTAATGCTACAGAAACACAGCAAACTGAGAACAAACACCTTCCTAAACACCTGAACACCTTCACAGCTAAAGAAATATGAATCTCTACACGATGCTGTAAACTTGTAGCAATTCCCTTCACAGCAGTAATTCAATACAAATATAAACAGAATACTTCATCTTGTGATATTCTCCTGATGGAATATTCATTCTTCTGGGATTTCTTTTGAAAACACTTTTTTTTCCCCCCCTCTGGTCTAAATTGTGAATTGTGATGACTACAGACAACAGTACAAATTGGTATTGAAGTAGAGACTTAGCTGCACATCTTTCTGGCTATATTTATAACCCACTATCACCTGTATAGTTTGGATCTAATACAACTTATTTAGCACTACAGTGAGATTCTCTTTGGAGACTTCATATACAAGATTGCCAGTATTTTCTTTCCAGGCTCACAACTCTTTACATTAATTTGTGACAGTAGGATTAACCCATAGCATGTATTTTCTGCATTATCTTAATTACCAATGTTCTTTTGCTGTCCAGAAAGCCCTTTTGCCTTGTTTTTTTTTCATCTTACGTAAACTAAGACTGAATGGCCACGCTGTAAGTACTCTATTACTGAATTTAGAATAACTAGCATATTTTTAAGCAAGGCTGAAGAACACAGATAACTGATTTGTGCACTAGACAACAAAACCCAGAAGCTTAAATACGTAAAAACATATTTATCTTTTCAAGTAAAATCCAGCTGAGATACAGAAAGCAAATTGTTCTCCAAGAGGTGGACTTCAATATATGAACATGCACATTTCCATACAAAGGCTTAAACTCAGAATTACAAAATGACAACTACACCAGAATGCAATCAGTAGCTAGAGAATAGGATCTAATGAAGAACCAAAGCACTAACTTGATCTTTTTTCCTTCCAAAGCTTATAAAATAATTCTGTTCCAGCATTATAAAAATTCTGTTCATATGCCATGGCTTCACAGTGGGAGTCCTTTTTTTTAACTTTTTAATTACTAGGAAGCTGGAAAAGACTTGACTTCCCAAGAGAAAAAGGACTTGAAACTCAGCCAGCCATCTACAAGTGATCCCACAAAGACAGTAAAAGCTACATTTCTAAACCATGATCAAAAGCCTAGAAGAATTGACTGGGAATGCACTGACTTTAGAAATTCCTGTTTCCTCTTTTAGACACCAATACAAATATCATAGATGCTATATTTTGCCTCTAAGTGTCTCTGAGAAAACTGAAAAGTTATATAAATTTAAACTAACATTCCCATCTTTTATATCTAATTTTTAGTTAGTGTTGTTTTATTACATTTATACAAGATTGCTTTTACTTTTACACCATTTTTAACATTGAAACATTTCTGGCTTACGCTCAGGATTTATTTATTACCTATTTCATCACTCCTCTTTGACTTTCCCTTTCCTAACTTCATACAATTTTTTATCTACCACAAATTCTTGAGTTCATGCTTTTTGCTCAGGCTTTCCAGAGTACTTCTTGGTACATGGGCTTGGTTCTGCCTGGTTGAATTTATTAAGAGTGTTTTATAAACAACTAAGAATAATAGATTTGAGAAATAAATCCCAGCCTGAAAAAGTCAGGGAGGGAATTTCTCAAATCTTGAGCAGTTGGGTTTGGCCACACCTAACAGTCTCGAGTCCCTTCACAGCTGTACCAAGACAAGAGTCTTGGAGGGAATGGTGAAAGTCTGGAACCTTATACTCTTTTTTTAGAACAATTTTTAAAAAGTAATACCTAGTTGTAATACCTAAAACAAATATTGTTTCAAAGTAAAGATAAAAAAAAATGCTGTGTAGAGAAGATATTTAATGAAACACAAATATATGGGTTTTAGTGTTTTGTAAAAGATAAAGTTTCTCTTAAGAGTAAAGAAATTTGAATGAAATGCTGCACAGAATGAAAGTAGTTCATTGCCCCTAACTCTAACAGCACTCAGGATGGGGGGGAGGGAGAAGGGGGAATTTTATTATTATTTCTTTATACAGACTCATTCCTTGAAACATCTGTTATGGTAAATACCAAGAATGCTCTCATATAGGGCTGTACGTAACTCCTGTAGGTTTTTCCGCCTGTTTTCTGGGTTTAGGGGATAAAACTTATCATTAGTAGCTCTAGAAAAACAAACAAACAAACAAACAACCCACAACAAAAAAACCACCACAACAAAAAAACAACACCCAACCTCTTACTCCAAGAAAGAGTAATTGAGAAATCAGACAACTGAGATTTCATCCTAGCTCAGACATGCAAGGCTTTGGATCTTTCATCATCTGCAGGGGTTTTGGAGCAAATTCACCAGTAACTCTTTGTTCAGTCTCTCAATCTCTCCCACTAAGCCTCCAGAATCTCCTGTTGCACAAACAGAACAGAAAACATTGCTGTGTTAGCTCAGCAGATTGTTCTTTTTATTTCTTCCTAAGGGACGTCTGTATGTTTGATATCTTCTCTCTCTCTCTTCTGCTCTGTTCATTAAAGTCAGCGTCATATGAATATCACCTATTTCCTTTCATTACCCAAGGGAAGTTCACTATTTCTAAACTAAGATCTTCAGAAGGATTTTGTTACAAAAGTCTTCTATGAGTTTTGTAAACAAATGTAAAAAAAATTTTTTGATCTTCAAAGCAAGAGTCTGTGTTGTCAACAAATATTTTACATCCAAAAAGAATATGTGCTGGATGAGCTTCAAATTTCAAAGAATTCAGTAAATTCCATGGAGTTCAGAAACATATCAATTTTAGTGGAGCCTAAAATTGATGGATTTTTTTTGGCTTTTATTTGCTTATAAATTGTGACCCTTCTGAAAAAAACCCAACTTTTCAGTGTGTTTCATTTGATTCTTCAAGTGAGCTTTTTATTTAATGGGATTTATTTGTTCATTTATTTGTGAGATTTAGGAGAGGGTTTTGGACAAATTTCCTTTGAAACACATTGGATCATACCAATCAGCCTAGTTATGCTTCATACACTGCTGAAAGCCTGGAATATGTAAAGCTTGGTGAAATGTCTAATCTAGAATAAACTTAAATAAGACGCTGTAAGCATGTTAAACTATAACCCTGTCAAAGCTTTCCTGGAAATATCACAGGTATCAGCTAGTGAGGTGCAATATTGGCAATAACTTTTTTTTTCCTCATTGAATTGAGAAATAACTAAAGGGAAACAAAAATGGAGAAAAAGCCCTGAAATTTTAAAGATTTCTTACAGAAGATTCCTGGTGAGGAGTGTTTTGCTGGTACAAATGCTCAACGAAATCAGCCCTTTTTCACTGTATTTTAACTAAATGAAAAATGAGTTGTGGGCAGAGAAAAACCCTCAGAAGTCCAGTGACCATTTCATTATAATTTTATCTCAAAAATTCACAAATGCCAAAAGGAAGTAAAATACCTTAAATGTAGTTCAGTCTTGTGGTGCCAATAGTGCAACGTGCAGAATCATAGGGGTTCCTACTGCATAGCTAGTATATATTTTCCCTTTTATTCTGTTAACTATTTCTGAAGAACTGAAAACAAACCAGTCTCTGAACCTGGGTGGAAAAAGAAATTACAATCAGCTGTGAGAGAGAATTTTTTCCATAGTGGAGAAGAAATTTCAGAAAGTAAGTACAGATTAGCTAATAGCTACGTAAACTAATTATTGCAGTGACTACTACTTAGAGAATATATTTCACTGACTGCTGCTTCAAATTTTAAAATATTATAATTATTTTATCAAGAACTTTTTTCCAAACCAACAGTATATCAAGTTACAGTTTTAGGGGCTTATGGGTTTGAGGATTACTTTTTGGTGTACTACCTGAATTATATTAAATGAGGAGTGTTTGCGTCACTATAAATTGAAAGAGCAAAGTTAGAGGAGATATACGTACACTGACAGAGCTCTTAGAAAAAGATCTTGACATAATATTTGGCTAAATGCTATGCACATAAATCACATAAATATCTTTTTAAAGTGTACATTTCTTGTACAATTCAAAACAATCTTGTCACAAATGTTCATCTTTTCTTCTTGTCTTTGCTGTATCTTAAGATTCTTGTTTCCTAGTACCTTTACATCAGCATAGAGATCAAAATTAAGGTTATGTTTTATGCTTTTAATAAAGTTGTAACATTGAAAATACATCTCCTCATAACTCCATAACTTACACAGGTACTCTTCACAAGTGAGTATGTCAGTTAAAACCCCTGGTTATTTTTAACATTCCCAGTGCTTCTCTGTGTATGATATCAATTTCTCCAAAGTTTGTTATTTAATTACAAATGGTTTCAGTCCTCTGTATTCAGTCTTAAATAAATAAGAAGCTAATGCAATAGCAGGAGTAGATGTTTTTGTTCCCTCAGTCTATATTGTATCTTGGTAGTTGATTTCTTCATTTTGCTGTACAGGCATTACAAAGTGATAATCATCAACACTCACTTTCTGCCTGGGGTTTGAATTTTGTTAATAAAGCACAAACAGAGGAAGTTCCAGCCTGTTGAAATTGCGCTTTCCAGGCAGTTTGCCTTACAGATTTACTTAGTTCACACACACACAAAAAAATCTTTTTTTTTTTTTCGAGAAAGCCAATTCCAAACTACATTTAGCAAGAACCATCCGCCTGGTTAACTGTTCCACCTTACCCTTTCTATATGTTATCATAGGTGGCCTCTAAAGCTTGTGACTTTTTAAAGACTCCATCAAACTCACTCCTGATACATATTATTCACTGAACAAAATATATTCACCTCACTTAACAGAGGCTCTCCAAGCTGAAATGCCAGCCATGAGGTATCAGCAATTTTGGGGCAAAGCATTTGGGAGTGTAGAGGAAAAGCATAAACATAAAAGCATAAACATAAATAAAGTCTAGAAGTCAACACCTTTCCATGACCTTACCTCCACATCGCACTGAAATGCCAATGCTCTCTTGCTCCTGCACACAGTTTATTACAACCCTTTTCCAGTATCAGAAACTTTCTGGAACTCACCTCTATGTTCCTCGTAGTTGCATCTTAACCACAGCATAATCTATCAGGAAAATGTATCGCTTGCTTTATTGGCACTTGTCTGACAGTCATCTCTAAAAGAACAGTAACCCTCTCACACATTAGTGTTATCTCAAAGCATGAAAAAATCCCTTTGATAAAAATAAACAAAAAGAAATCTGTTATTCCGAGGTGATATTGTCTATATTCAGGGGAGGTAACTGTCCAGCACACAACCTGTGTGTGACTACTATCACATATAAAAGCCATTTACAAGAAGGAACTTAACATAGAGTTCATATCTCTATTCTCAGTGTTGACCTACTTGTAAAATATGATACCTAAATGTTTATAACACCCATTATTTAACACTTTTATAATATGCCTTGAGAAGTGCAACTAAAGTTCATAAAATGAGGTCTCTGTTTTGCAGTTATCAGACAAATTCTGAAGCCTATTTTCATTTTTTTAGGTGAGGGAATCTTTTTATTTGATCTTTGACATTCGTTGAGGGAAAGCCACTAACGAACAAAATATTTTCCCAAGTGCACTAATCTCAATTATCTGTAGCTATGAAGCTTTCTGAGAGTTCTTGGGATTTAAACCACACAGAATCTATTGACACTCTTCAGACTTTTTGGCAGCCATCAGACTTCCTCGAGGTTGTGCACAACGGCAACATCTCAGTTTGAAGCAACAGCCCTCTGTAAAGTCAGATGGATCTCTGCCCAGGCTGCTCCCTCACGAGAAGTGAAAGTGAAGGAGGGAAAGTACATCTGCTCTCCTTCACGGAGGGCATGGGCCTGCTCCCAGATTTTAATCACATTTACCTACTACCTGTAAAGTGGCAAAGGAAAATATATTTGCTATTACATGTTTTACCTAGTATGCAGTGGCAGAGAGGATTTTGGTAGCTCATGCACGAGGCCTTCTGCAGTTGTGCTACGTTTTGGTTTGTGACACCCTTTGCTTACTCTTAGACAGGCTCAAATCGCACCTTCGGCTCCTACGTTCCCTCCCACAATCTCCCTTGAGGCTCCTTAGCAGATCCTAGTCTCAATGTTACCAAGGAAAAAACCTTTTCCCCCTCCGAAACTAGGTGCTATTTTCTCCTCCCCCAAAACTCTTAGTTCACTATAAAGGAAAGTGGGAAAGCAAAATTAATTCTACTATATAACAGCACACACACTGCCTGCAGTTGCAAGTCTGCCCATATCTGGAGCAGCCTAACTCTGCCATCGAGCACAGGGAAGATATCCAAGGAGAGATAGCTCTTAAGTATGTTCTCAAGCCATCTGTGAACATTTTAAAGTGCGTTCCAAAGCACCCAGGAGACTATGGCATCATTTGGAGTGCAAGCGAAATGCACGACACGTGGCTGGATCCAAATAAATGCCTTCTGCGGGGAGGTTGGTAGTAATCCACACAGTTCTTCCGAGCCTTATTTTACTTTTCCAGAGCTGTGACTGGTGACTATCAGACTGCTTAATTCCGTGATTACAGATGATTATTTTGCTCCATTAATAGCCTCCTGTAGAAAGGCAAATCTTTCACAGGCTTTCTAAGAAACAAAGCCAGAAGGTTCCATGCTGATGCAAGAGCTTCCCTCTTTCCATCTTCCACGTACAGAAATAATGCATTTGGAGTCAAAGAAAAAATCCAGAGATACTACTGAACATACGCCTAAGACTATAAACTTCTGTCTGAATGAATTGCCTTCTTTTAGAAACTATGCCAAATTGATTTCTTTAAATAAAGGTTTATTTTAAAGAAGGTCCTGTTATGTTCATTGAGAGTAAACTCTTATGGCAACAGCCTGTCTTTTGCAGTTAATTGCTGCTTGTCTCCTTGGATATCATCATTTGCATAATTGTGATTCTTTTCAATAAAAAGGGATTATATAATCTTGGAGAAGCAAACATCATAAAATTTAAATTTACATGAAATTAAAGGAATAAGTGTTCCATGGTAACGGCGCTATTAACTTCCACCAAAGAATAAAGTCTTTAATATTATAAAGTCAACGTATTTATAGAAAATCACTTAGACTACGCTGCTTCTCAAATGTCATGCAAAATTAAAACATCAGACCATACTTTGAAGCAACATTACCGAAATAAATATTAATGCCAACTTTAAATGTTTGCAATAAGGACATAAGGTTCTCCTGAGGTCAGTTTCACATTACTGAATTGGAAAATTTGTACTCCTTCTAAGTGAAAAATAAGCAATTGGATTGCAATTTTATAAATAAGAGTGAATTTCAAAGTATATGCTGTACTAAGTTTTCCATGCCTTCCAGGAGATACATTTGTATAACCCATGGCTGCAGAAAATGACTACAACAAGTTCCAGAGAGACTCTGAAGTTTTAGCAGAGCTTTTCCTGACAGGATAACTGAACCATTTATCCCTTTCTTTTTTATGTATGGATTAATTAGTTGTATTTGTTCTTATTGCCACTAACATCTGAAATTGCCAAGAGCCCATGGCAGGCTAATCTAATTAAGAAAGTGCTTTGTAAGCTGAAGAACAAAACCCAATTAGTTCAAAGGTCTGACACTGAAGAGCTACCAACCTAAATTCTCTAAAATAAAGTGTCAGTGAATTCTTATAGTATTATTTCAGGATATATTGTGGCACATTTAATACTCTGAAAATTTAAATTAGGCCAAACTCCAGCTTAACACAAAACAACAACTGACACTTCCTTCCCACCTTGCTTAGCATCATCCAGCTTCCCAGAGTTTCTAATTTCTAGCAAGTCAGCTATGTTTTTGATATCTTTTTTTTATTTGTTTCAACTAAAACCCAGTGACAACCTTGATTGTCATACATACAATTGTCATTCATATACCTCAAATCAGTCAGTATGGAGAACCTAACTATGGAATGTAGCACGGTACTCAACACAACCAGCTCTCTTCTAGAAAGGTCTCAAATGCTGAAGTAAGATGATAGAGACACAATTCAAAGCAGAATATGAAAAAACTGGTGAGAACAAGCACTTGTAACTTTTTTGAAGGTCATAAAATTTGCTGCTCCAGCCTGAGATCAAGCACACTTCCCTTAACCTTTATATAGTTACATAGGCATGACAGAAAAAGAAGCGAGCTAACTAATCTAGATGTCATCATGATCTGAAGATGAATGAATGTCTGTTGCCTCAGCACACTATGGTGCTCAGCACAGTGAGTGACAAGATTCTCCCTAGAAAAAAAAAAAAAAGATTGGCTGCATATCAAGGAGTCTTTGCTTTCAGGAATATTTTTTAGGTAAAGACTCTTCACATAGCCCGTGTCGCCCACCTCAGTGCTCAGAAAAGAGCAAAAGTATTTTACTCGGTTCATCAAGTGGCAAATGCTTTTAATCTAGCAAATCAGAATGTCTCTGCCTACCCTGCTCTTGTCTGCTGTCAGGATTTGGGAAGCCATGAATTGATGTTCACAGCAAAGTAAACATTTTTTTGGTCACAATTCAGCTGAAAAAGATATTGAGAACAAGAAAAATAACTGTGTTTATTTTAGACATGGATCTTGTCTAAAGTAATTGGCTGGGAATACAGACAATGCAGAACATCAGCCTGCATGTGGTTTGTATTTGCCTTTCTCATTGCAGCCAAATACGTTAAATGTTCATGCTTAAAAATAAGCATCAAGGGAAAAACAGTAACTAAAGACTGAGTGAGGAGATCCTTTAATCATTCATTCAGGACCAAAAAAAAAATAAATTTCCAGTTCTACAACTGCAAAACGTTGGAAGATTTCCTTTGCAAAGTGCAGTAGCACAAAACCAATAAACCAAATGAACAGTAATTCCATTACTACTCCATCTTCAGTTTCTCAGTAGGAATTCATATTTAGCAAAGCAAAATAAGGACAGGGAGATAACAGGTATTCACATCTTGAGATTTCATCTTCTTGTGAGAAAACATTTACAGTCTTGGAAACGTGACTTTGGATAAGAACAACAAATTTATGTGATTCATTACATTTTACTGGACCCCTGCATGCAAAATAACTTGCACTTTTGAAGTAATAATATGTAGTGTGTTTGAAGTGCTTGCTGAAAATTAATGATCATGTACATATATTCTGAAAAAAAAAAAAAAGTCTTGCAAGCTATGCTTTTGTTCCAGAAAATTAGTGGCACAGGAGATTCTGCACAAACCTTACATGCCACAAAGCACATGTAACACCTTCAAGTTGATCAGGTTGCTCACAGCCCCATCAAGCCTGACCTCGAATGTCTCCAGGGATGGGGCCTCCACCACCTCTCTGAGCAATCTGTGCCAGTGTTTCACCACCCTCATTGTAAGACATTTCTTCCTTATATCCAGTCTAAATCTACCCTCTTCTAGTTTAAAACCATTACCCCTGTCCTGTCGCAACAGGCCTTGTTAAAAAGATTGTCCCTATCTTTTTCTTAGGTTCCCTTTAAGTACTGAAATGCTGCCAACAGCCTGATCTATTTAAGTTGTCCCTGCTTACCACAGGGAGGGTGGACTACACGACTTCTAAAGGTCCCTTCCAACCCAACGCATTCTATGATTGATTCTATATCCTGTAGCTTAAAAAAAAAATGAGGAGGGGCAAATTCCTGGTTTAGTTTACTAATGTTTAAAAATAAATTGCTTAATTTTTAAAAGCCTTAGGATGTTGTAAATACATCTCAGGTGTTTTTTTTTAATTTGTAATTAGAAATAAAACCAACGCCCATTGTTGCAAACTAACTTGAAGAGGTTTTCCTAACTTCATCTCTAAATCTAAGAGGGGGCATGGTGGAGGGGGAACAAATAAATGAACAAAACTCACCAGCAAAGTAACAAACAAACAAACAAAAGCACAATCTCTGGTGATTCGTTTCTGTAGCAGCCTGGAACAGAGACAGAAGAGGCAGACTGGTTTGCTCCCAGAAGCGGAAGGGCCGGAAGTGGAAGAATTTCTTCCAGAAGTGAAAGGACCGTAAATGCTGAGATAAAGTTACACTTACACATACAACCGTGCACAGCACTCTGTGCTCCGCAGAAACGGCTGCAGTTTTCTCAAAGACGTGAAGGTGAAGTTAACATCTTGGATAACTACTCAGCAAGTAATAATTGTGATGAAGTCACTGGCAGCCAGAACCCAGCGAGAACCCAGGTGTTCTAGTCTTATCTGGATTTTCTCTAACAGACAGAATTCTTCTGGACAGACTGTCTTCTTTTTGAGTACAGATGGTTGAAACAAAAATAGCTGTGACATCTCATTAGCATTTTGTGGACCGCTGCTTTCTGCCTGTCCTTCCTGTCTGGACTGATTTTGTCCTTTGCCAAGTACCAATCTGTAGCTCACACCACCCCGACAGACACACTTTGCAACTGGTTGCTGCTGGGAGTCATCGCTGTAAAGTTAACGCACTGAGCTGCCTGCCTTGGACTAGGAGCTGCAGCACCAAACCAGTCTTTATGAAACACACCGTGTGTCTTCGAAAGGCATGTATCAAAGCACTTACGAAAAAAAACCCTTCAGAAATTGTACTATAGTATAAAACCACTACAGTATATGATATAATACGCAATTATGTAATAGAATCATAGAATGGCCTAGGCTGGAAGGGACCTTAGAGATAATTTTTTTAATCCAGCCTCCTTGTTGCCAGGGACGCCACCTCTCAACTAGATCAGGCAACACATACAGTACTATAAATTTCTTAGGACTTCTTCAAATGTTTTAATGAATCAATAGAACAAGATAATCACTGTTTGCTTTGGTTGAGAAAAGATAATATTTTTTAAAGGTAAGAACTGCACAATCTTTAACGAGAAGGAGCCTTCCAAGTGTCTTCTCTTAGATCGACCTAAGGTGAGAAATTACAGTATGTCATCTGAAAGCTGCCAGATCCACCATGCAAAAAAAAGGCACAAAGGGCTGCATGAGAAAGACGAGGAGGAGAAAACAAAGAGAGAGATCAGAACAGCTCCGCATACACAAATTATATTTAGTGGCATTTACTCTGAAAGTTGGCAGTTATGTTTCAGATGATATAGCCCTCGGTGTCGCCATAATGCTAGCTATCAAGAGTATAACGTGAAAAATATATTGTCATGTCATAAAAATGCAGAAAAAGCCATCTTGGCTGGTAGAATAAGTTTCTTTTACCTGTAAAAAGGGAACCATTTTCTCCTGGCTGAAAAGAAGTTCCACCTAGGTATACTCATTATTAAACATACTCAGAACCAGTATGCCCGTGTGAGGAGCCATAATTTCCTATTACCTTTCTTTTTGTTAGACTTCTCATTTAAATATTTTGTCTGGAGAAATTCTGATTAAGCTTTACAAAAACACACAGCTCAGTACAAAACCTGAAGTCTAAGAAGGTTTTAACATTAGAAGAACTGTCTTGTTTCAACTTCAAATCGTTGTTTAGTGTGTATTCAGCCCAAACTGGCCTCTGTGATGAATTACTGGTGGCAACTCTAATTAAAGTATGTGTCTCCATGCATTTCACTCTATGCTACTACACAACATACGGCATTATAAACTATCTATCCTATAAAAGACATTGTTTCAAGGAATTATTCTAATCATTATTTCCTGGAAGAACAGCTGCATAATTAGTATCAAAAATGTGCTAATTATAAGCATAGAACCTACAAAAGTTCTATTATTGCACCCTTAAGAATACACAAGCACCAGATAGTGCTTCTTGTTACAAGAAAATGGGGAAAAAATAGTTAACAAAAAGAAAAAAAACACACCTCAAAACACCTCACCACCACCAAAAAAACCCCAAACAAATAACAAAACACATCAGAACCCAGGGTAATTTTTTTTTTGAAATTTAAACACCCACAGCATATTGCTCCAGTTTCATCCACATTCCCAAGCTTATGCAAAGTATTAGCTGTACATTACACCCAAAGAGTGATTTCAAGTCTGGGTTAAATATCTGTTAAGAGATAAGAATCAATGTGGAGCGTTAAAATGCGCAGCGAGCCCAGGATTGCACGCCGTTGCTGCAGACTGCATTGTAGCTGTGTATCTTCACAACTTCTAAAAAGTTAAATTTAAGTTATTGCTGCCACCAACAGGATGTTCCTCAGTATATTTTATCTTAATATTTCTCAAAACTTGTCTTTCTATACAAACCTCTGCAAGGCTACCCTGACACGATATGAAACTCACAATCAACACTGAAAAAGTTGTACAGCAGATACTTCTGTGTTCCCTAGTAAGTCTGAGAAGTGCATTACTTTTCCTCCATATGCAAACAGCTTACCATCACCAGTTCAAGTCAATTGCTCTAAAAAAAACAAACCCAAAAGACCTCAAAAAACACCATCAAAATCAAACCGACAAAAATCCCCACCCAAATAAACTGAGGAACAAGAACAGCCTGAAAACGGATGAAGGGTTACATCTGGTGAGTGCCATGATGAGTAGCAATGACACAGCTTACTATCACCAGTTCAAGTCAATCGCTCTAAAAAAAGAAACCCCCAAAAGACCCCAAAAAACACCATCAGAATCAAACTGACAAAAATCCCCACCCAAATAAACTGAGGAACAAGAACAGCCTGAAAATGGATGAGGGGTTACATCTGGTGAGTGCCATGATGAGTAGCAATGACCCTCAATTTTCTACAGTAGGAACAGAGTCAAAACACAAAAAATGCAATCGTGATACAACTATGTTTAGCATAAAACAACAAAGCACAATTTGAGATGAAAAGTGCTGCTGATGTAAACAAGGGGATCTTCCTATTCATATTCTCCTGTTGACCTGGCCTTGTTGGCATATCCATGTCTGCTCACCAGAGGAGGGGAGCAGAGGAAGAAAAAGAGAGGGAACTACCTCTGTAGCATTTCATGGAGTAGACGGAGAGATGTTTCACAAACAACACTGTCCAAACTCTGGAGAATGACTGAGAACATGGCCGAGGAGATGCCCAGCAAGGCTGTACCATGCAGATCTCACAGAAAAAAATAGAAAAGTTAAAAAAAAGTCCTTACAGCTGCTACAATAGACTGATAAGTATCAGCACTGGCCAGATGATGGTGAAATTATTGCCTGCAAAGAACAAAGCTTTGACAAGACTAGCAGATTTATAAACAAATCAATTCTAATCTGTTGAAAGGTCAACTTTCCAATAAAGCTGAATAGGAATGAGATTAAATTACATGGTTGGATACAAACATCTACAACAGGGCACCAAATAGGGAGAAGGTAAGGAGCTGAGTTACCTTAAAAAAAATGCAGAGTGATACTCCATGGCTTTGCTCACATGAGGCTGGCTAGCCACATTTTGGCAAGGCTGAGTTTGAAACATATCTTTATGATGGTTAAAAGGAAATATCTGAATAAATAAATACTGTTCTCACACAATAAATATTTCTTTCCTCCTTGGCTATAATTAGGTCCAGCTGCTGAAACCTGCAATGGCAAGATCCAACTGTATTGGATCACCTTCTGTTTTTTGGTGGTTTTTTCCTCTCTCCCCATAAATTTTCCCTGTTAAAGAGCTTTAATTAATTTATGTTTTTTTAAAAAAGAGACTGATTCCAAAGTCTATGGGCTAGACACAGAAGCAAGGGATATGTGTATTCAGCTATACTGCACAAAGAGAAGGAGGAGCAGGAGAGGGACAGAGCTAAAACTTTACCATCAACACCCAAAATCCTCAAAAGCAAGGTTATGCCCTACCTAAAGAGATAAATTATGATGAGGTACAACTAGCATCTGGATCGCTTGGTTCACCCTTCATGTCTCTGGGAAGTCAAACATGAACAAGTCCAATGCAAATGAGATCTTTTTGCTTAGCTGATGGCTAAACTGCAGCAGATGCTGGAGGATTTTTAAGCTGCAGAGACCACATGTAGAGGCTGACGCAGTACATTGCCCATATTGCATGCTAGCTTGATTTCAGCATTCCCTTTGAAGAAGGTAAAAAAGCACTTTACAAATGACTTTGAGAAAATGATTCCTCTCCACTTCTGCCCCTAGAATGTTTTAAGACTATCTTTCTGTTTCCAAGTCAAAAATAAAGATTTTTTTTTAAATAAAAACCCAAAATCACTAAGATTGCTTATTAATTTTGTTGGGGTTTTCTTATGTATTTTTGTAATATCTGCTTTAAAGCTATCATTAAATGCTTTAGCTTAATTAGCTTATACTGGCACCTATTGGTAGAAAATAATACTTGCATGCTCTATTATCAATTGCTGCTTGCTCTTTAATCAGGATCAGAAATGCTCTTTATAGTAATTATTCGTTTGAACCCTTCCCACATCATTAGGAGAGTATTTTCCATTGTTTTAACTGTCTTATAGTAATTTGGTACTGAGAATAATAAGGGGGGAAAACCTATTCTGATTCATATGAGATAATTTTCCTTCCCTCCCCCCTTTTTTTTAAAAATGAAGTTTTAATGATTTATGCTGGTACTCAGAATATCTGCAGAGTATGCTCAATCAGTGTGATGGGGCAGAAATCTATGACAAAAAAAAAGAGCATTTAAAAGAAAGCATAGCCTGCCTGAATCTTAGCAAAAAAAAACAACAGTCCAAAGCAAGCATAAAAGAGTCAGTTGACAATTATACTTTGAGTGGTAATTAACTAGAAATGTTAAAAATAAACTAAATCAAAATTGATAACCAATAAATAAAATAAAGAATTATTAGGAAAATTATTCCTGAATGGGATCGATTTGGAAATAGTTTTCTAGTTTTCTTTCTCCCTCTGTTTCATTATGGATCTAGTTATTTACTCAGAAGGGTTTAAAACTCAGCTCTTCAATGGCAATTTATTTAGCAGATCATATCAGAAAACTGAAATGATTTCAAGGACCTCAGCAACTGTGCTCTGAATGCTCATCTCTCTACTGAAAGAATATCACCTCTGACTTTGGAGATGCTTTTTTTTATTTTTCTCCTAAGGGCTTAGAAATATTTGAGATTATTAATGATATACATTTTGAATGCTACTACTTTTCAGCTTTGCAATGGCTGTTTCCTGTCATTCCCAAAGACTTCTTTTTTTTTTCTCCTAGGAATCAAGATTTTAACTGCCGTAAAGGTTGAAATTCAATAATTCAGTTGCTTAACTATGAGGTTTCTTGTGCCATTTTATACGCTCATATGTAACCGCCAGCTGCTGCTCCAGAAGAGCTGGTTTTCCATCCATCCTGTCTCATAGCTGTTAGCCCTACAGAGCTCTTTTAAATGCCTATAATTTTAGAAAATACGTTTAGATTTCAATATTCAGGTAACTGGATTTTAAACTTAATATCCAGAACAGATTCACAAACATAGGTTCTTCTACTGTCAGCTGTACTTTGTCAGCAAATAACCAAGATATATAAAGGAACTGATGCAAACACCTGAAGTTTCATGGACTGCATTCTGGAATTTCAGTTCTTTACCCTTTCTGTTGCCTATTCTTCAAATGAATCCATTAAATCAAATCAAATGGCTAACTTGTGCAGTCCAACAAATATTATATTTCCATAGTGAATTTAGCTAATTTTCAGTATCCATTACACAGGAACTAGGAGGAAGATACACAGCAAAGCCAAAAATACAAATAAAATCTGAAATGCATGAAATATTTTTATTGAACACTACTGGCAGGCTTTAGCAATCAAAAGAAGTGCAGGGGAGGAATACGGGGTCTACCAGACATTTTGACCATATCTTCTTTCCCTTTGAGCTCTGCAAAGACGCCCTAAGCACACATCTTTATGGTACTGTGGTTGTGATTTCATTTCACATCATAAGCTGCTATCAACACGGCCTTGTCATTGCAATTTGTCACACATAGTAGCGTAAGCTTTCTCTATCTCACTGAAATTTTTATCTCACCAGTCACAATCACAGACTGCTAGTTTAAAGCAGAGCTCTCAGACATTACGAGAAGATGAAATCACAAAAGATAACAGTAATAGACATTGCCACCACCATAGAGACAAATACTATAGCTTTTCTGGAGCTTGTAAAATCAAAACTAATATGGTATAATAGCTGAGCTTCCACACACATATATATGTATGAGTGGGGAAAGAGAATCCACTTACAACAGTCCTGAAATTTTCATGAAACCTCCAATGCTTTTTGCACGAAGTATAAAACTCGCCTGTTTTCCTTTTTATCTTTAACTATTTATTAATGTCTCCCCTCTTTTCTCTTTCCTCTCCACAGTGGCAATCAAGAGGAAGCAGCTTTGTTCATTCCTCACGTCTTGAGTTTCTAACATTTATTTTCATCATTATGCATATTTGCTCTGATCATGCCCTACTGAACTGTGCACTGTGAAAGACACAAGTCTTAAGCCAAAGATTTTAAATCAACCAAGGTATGGATAAATAGCATTTGTCCTAAATGTAAGACATGAAGAATTCTTAGAAAAAAAAGACCTTCTGTGTTTTGTGGCTGTAAAATTCCTGACATACTTCGACTAGTGCGTACACATTTGACCATTAATTTGTGAACGATTCGCTTTTCAGGGATCCCCTGATATCTCTACCACTACTAAAGGAGATTGTTCTTTTGCCTGAGTCCCCAAACCAGTTGAAGCATTTTACTGAGGCTTACTGAACGAAAATCAGCAATCCCACACATGTCATTAGGCGAGCCTTGATTGCAAGTTCCTAATTTCTTCTGGTTTCAAGTAAAAGGTGGACAACTTTGTTAGTAGGGTAACTTCTGATGATATCCATATAAAGGACAAAACGTGCAGAAGTATTTTTGTATCTACTACTCATTGGCCCACAGTTATTTTTCTGAATTTGACTAAAGCATTAACAAGAGCTTTTTCCAGAAAGCGTTTTGAACAGGGAGCACCCTAAAACATGTTAGAACAAATCATTTCTTTGGGTACACGTCACACCTACTGGCATATGTAACTAAAGACAGAATACATGTAACTGCAACGTGCTACTGAATCCAGAAACAATCATGAAGAGTTTGCATTGTCTTGTTTTTATTACTGTTATAACAACATCATTTTTGTTCCCAATTCCTTTATTAAAACCTGTTTAAGGGTTATTTTCATTGCAGCTGAAGTCAAGCTGCTTACCCTTCAAACAGTAAATTGTGCCTATAAATAGAAAACATACATTTTTTCTCTGGTTATGTCTTTTTTTTAATTTCTGCTGTAAAGGGTAAGAATATATGCAAAAATATATCACTGAGAAAAAAATTCCAGGCTTGAAGCAAAACTTAAAACACCCTCCTGTGAAAAACCCTTATAAATATAGTTGTATTAAAGAACAACAACAGCAAAATTAAAACGGAACCAAAAAATACTGTAAACTGATTGGAAAAAAACGAACACCCTATAGCCTAAAATAATCTGCTTTGTATCTATATTTTTCTATGCAACATCGAAATAGCAAAGACAGGAAAACATTTCGCTCTTTAAGCAAACTGCCTGGATTCTGCAACCAGTCAAGATTCATTGAGATACAGCTTGTTATGGGGGTTAAGACTTCACCAGCCCAAGTGGATGCCCTGTGTTCCCATGTATGCAGCGAAACAATCAACATTTCAAGCAGAACTTTACAATAACAGAGTGTTTTCATTTTTGTTCCTGTAAATGACAGTTCAAAAGATACCATACCTATGCCTAGTTACACTTGATGAAGTACTTCAAAAAAAAAAAAAAAGTTTAACACACAGTCACTTGATTTGTCACAGTCTGCAGCTTCCTATTAAAGTATTCTTCACAAAGGGATCAAATTAGCACAAGAGCTTCTGAAGGTTTGGAACTTTTTTTTGCTAACATGACATTTTGTATGTTATGCAGTTGGATTTATTCCAGCTTTTGCTTTCTTTATCATTGTTTGCACTGTAAAAACCTGATGCTTATCCAACGATGTACAACCTTTAACTTCACTTAAAAAAGAAAAAGTATTTGAATGACTCAAGAAAAACTTTTGGGTCCTGATATTAAAGTTTGCTTTCTCTACAGAAAGCTGGAACTTCTGAATAAAGAACAGTAGCTTGGTCAAAAAAACCCATAGGTTTTTAAATGCACTTTCCACTGTTGGATTTAAAATACCATCTCATTCTTATTAAGTAGGGTTATGGAAATAGGTCACATACAGATAACTCCAGCTTTAGCAGACAATTTAAAAAGTACTGCTGGGAAAGGCAATGACAGATGTATAAAATTAACATTAACATTAATCACCTCTATTATTTCTGCGTATTTCTTCTCCTCCCTCTGACAAAATTGTAGGTATCCTTATAAATTAGAAACCAGAAAGAGTTTTCTAAGGATTACCTAACGTCATAAAATTATACATGAGAAATGGATATCTTCCTCAAGACTTGGCAAATACAAATGATATTTCTTGGCATGTGGAGCTCCTGTTTAGTAAGATAAACTGTTCAGGAGTTTGAGATCATAAGGATAATCAGTTGGAAGGCTGGCCTATAAAAAGTTTGTATGTTGAATCCTTCAAGTGTTAAAAACAGGGCAAGCGGTGGAGAAGGCAGCAAAAGTAGTTTTCATGTCTTGAGAACCACCAGCAACTCAGAGAACTTTTCCACATGTATTTCCTTTGGTGACAAAATGAGACACTCCTGAGAAATTCCCCAATAAATGCACTGGAAGTTCCTTTTGTTTCTATCTGGGAATGTAAAAATAAAAACAATAAAAAATAAAATAGCAAGAAAAATGCAAGAGTCATGTTCAACGCCTACTGAAAAAGAGCCAAAGTAGAAGACTTAGTGGAGATGTCTCCTCTTCGGTAAAACGAAGAGATTATTTTATTCCAGACTACCTTTTTTCTACAGACTCTGGAGGAGACCTCAGTAAGTCAGACTGTAACAACAGCAAGTGATCCATATTTCTCTGTGGAAACCATTTAAGATTATATAGACGTTAAAGATAAAAGGTTTAATGAAGAAGGAGGACTTTTAAAGAGCAAGTACATGTATTCACATATTGTTTATAGTTACAAAAATGTTAAACTTCACAAAAAAATCTTTTCTTAAAACAACTGTGTAACAAAGTTTTTATCTCGTGTCTTAAGATTTTCTTGAGTGTATTAGGCTGATGACACAGAAAAATCTAGAAGCAAATGTAGTTTTCGGAGATTCTTCTAGTAAAAATTTCTATAGTAGTGCAACTTAGCAAAAAGCTAGGCTCACAAAATATTGGACATTTTATAAAAACTATCAATAGAGAAATAAATAATTTTGATTAATACATTCGGTTGACACTCAGTTGCTTGGCAAACCAAACAGGAGATGAAAGGCTGAAGCAAGCTCTGGATCCAGAATGACTGAGATGATCACAACTAGAAATGGGTACAATGACAGACATATACAAACCCCTCAAAGCTAGTATCCTCTCAGTCTCCTAAATTACTGGGTAAGCTATTAATTCAACAGATGGACTTCTATTTCTTTAGCTGAACCCAAAGTGCCTTTTTCAAAAAAGAAGTTGGAATAATAATATATTTAATTAAAAGTCCAATAAATAGTCACCAAAGCCACCACATACTTGACTAAATAAAAATATTAATATCTGATTTATTCAATACTGTATATTTTTCTTTCAAATTATGTTGGGTTTTTTCCTAGAAATTTTACTCATCTTCACAAATATAATAAACCACTAAGTGAAATGACTGGTTACACGGACTGCCTCTGTTTCTACCCAAACAAAACCATTAACTCCTTGGTTTTATAAATGGTCTTTCTAGCTGATCAAACAAACATTCTATTCTCTCTACTTGATTTCAGTTTTGAACTCACAAAATTTATAAACTGACAATGCAACAGCAAGCTGCAAGAAGCAAAATATGCAACACATCACTAGCACGGAAAACCTAGCAGAACTCATAGATAACCCAGGCTGACCAAGGAAGGTAATTAAGATCTGATGACATAAATAGGCACGTGTAAGTTTATACCTTATGAAACCAGAGAACATATTAAGAAGTATCAAATTATATTTCAAGCACAAGCACACTTAATCTATAAAAAATCATATGCTATGCTTCACAACCTGGTGAGGTTACAACATGAAGAAACTCAAACGTTACTCTGAGATATACTAGCATCATGCA
Organism: Apaloderma vittatum; assembly: GCF_000703405.1. Lineage (NCBI taxonomy): Eukaryota > Metazoa > Chordata > Aves > Trogoniformes > Trogonidae > Apaloderma > Apaloderma vittatum. The sequence goes on from NW_009719790.1 coordinate 39,426, forward strand.
AGCAGAACTTCCACAAAGACTCCTTTTGTCAAGAATGATTATCTTTTAAAAAGAGTAAGGTAAAAAGACACCATGGATTCAGGAAGCAGCTGCACGACTGAATGGAATAAAAGTTTGTCAGAGCGAAGCAATCATCATGACATTTCATCATTCATTAAGCACAAGGAAGGTCCAAGAAAAGAAGTTGGAGTCAGTATGGAACACACAAGGAAGTAGCCTTAAACACTCACCTTACTGTAACTTGCTTTCCTTAGATCTCTCAGCTGGGGACAGAATCTGAGCTTGGACCAGTCTGCATCATGAGCCATTAAAGCCATTTCTAGGCAACAGAGATGGTGAAAGGGTCCTCAGCAAACTTAAAGCAAGTCCTGGCATCTGATATTTAACTACAAACCACCAGCACATGTTGAAAGCTTCACATTACCTGCTCTCTTAATCCAGAATTAGCTCCTTCAATTAATTTAATCAGAAACTTTTTGATCATGGCAAATTTTCACTAAACTTTGGGAGAAGGAGCCAGAACTGTAAATACTGGCAGGCCAGATTTTTTAAGTTTTCCCCTAAAGAGAAAAATACGTGATGTAAACAGTCTTGTTCTTAAACTTTAAAACTATCATCAGACACGGTAACTTTAAGTGTGGGTTTCCCTGTGCAGATTGTGTAGGACAGTGTATTTACCCTGCACTGAAGCAGGCAGTGAGCATTTAGTAACAACGCCAGGGCCTTCAACGAACGACAGTAACATTTTCCCGCAAGAACCACAACGGACAATATAATATATGAAGGTGCAGAATCTGAAAATATCTGTGCCTGAAGCTAGTGGCTTTGAATGAACTGCTCAGACAGGTTCCCAGCCGTGTTTCTCTGCTGCCACAGACCAGAAGCTGTGAAGCTTTTAGCGTCTTCTATTTGGAAACATTGTACGTGTTATAGAAGCAAGTCAGAAGGATTCCTGTCAAGATTAACGCCTCCTGAAGTAGCTGAGATGAATACACACACAGTGTAAAGCCCTGATATGATTTTAACAAAATTATTTTAAGAAGGAGCATGGACGAGCAAGCATGCTGATCATTTTATCTCCCACGATCCCCACTTCCCTATCCTCTGCTAAAGAAAGCAGAGCTCCAGGCTCTTCTGTTCCCAGTACCCCTTAACTGGAGCACAGAAGCTGCAGACAAGGACTGTGCCATCTTGCTACAGCCACGTCTTGCCTTATGGCTGAGGCAGGCTGCTGGAACACCAGTACAGGCAGCCCAGTTCAGTCTGCCACACGGGTACAACAGGGCAGAAAATGGGCCATGAGGATCAACTCATGGAGAAAAGGTCCTCCTCCTCCTCTACTCTGCCCTGGTGAGGCCACATCTGGAATATTGTGTCCAGTTCTGGGCCCCTCAGCTCAAGAGAGACAGGGAACTGCTGGAGAGAGTCCAGCGCAGCCA
>NW_009719790.1:40895-65651 GCF_000703405.1 Apaloderma vittatum
GGAATGATGGAGGGAGTGGAACATCTCCCTGATGAGGAAAGGCTGAAGGAGCTGGGTCTCTTTAGCTTGGAGAAGAGGAGGCTGAGGGGTGACCTCATTAATGTTTATAAATACGTTAAGGGGGAGTGTCAGGAGGACGGAGCCAGGATCTTTTCAGCAGTGTCCAAGAACGGGACAAGGGGTAGTGGGTACAAGATGGAACATAGGAGTTTCCACAAAAATATTAGAAAAAACTTTTTCCCTGTGAGGGTGACAGAGCCCTGGCCCAGGCTGCCCAGGCAGGTTGTGGAGTCTCCTTCCCTGGAGATATTCAAAACCCACCTGGACGCGTTCCTGTGTCACCTACTGTAGGTGATCCTGCTCTGGCAGGGGGGTTGGACTGGATGATCTTTTGAGGTCCCTTCCAACCCCTGGCATTCTGTGATTCTGTAGAGGATGCCGTTATCTGGAATTACAGTTTCACCTTCAGCTTCGTCCATTCCCTTCAGGACCCTGCCAAAAAAGGATGTCTTCTCTCTCTCCTCTTCCCAGATGTTCATTTTTCTGGTGCTAAATTTCACCACCTATAACTGCACAGTGCAGTTCAGCATGATCTGGAGGAACACTAACTCAGTCTAACTAACCAACCAAAGAGGTCTGGGAATTTTTTTCATTACATTGGTTAATTGTTACAAACATAAGAAAGAAAAAAACTACATAAACTTGATACTGCAACTCATCCTGCCAATGAACATACAAGTAATAACACCTCAAAAATTCTTCAGTGGATTAATAAATTTGCTGAAAAATTAAACATTGATAACTGCTTATATTTTTCATTAAGAATTTTCCCATCCTTTCCTGCATTACAGGAAATGGTTTCACCTTCTTAATGCTTTTTCTGGAACACTGATAGGGGATGACTAAAAGTGAAACAGTTAAAAACTGATTTTTTTTTTTCTACCCGATTTATCTACTTTTTAATTGCCTACTACTAAGGATGTTACAGTTTAAAAGTCCTCTCTTGCCCTAAAAATTATGGCAGTAAAATAGTTTGCAATCAATTTCATGAACAACTCAAATTTTTGCTTTCAGATGTGATAAAAGTCAAGCTTGACTTATTAAAAAAAGTGTCCCAGCACAACTCCCACACCATGCTGGCAGACAGATAAATCCTAGAACAAGCCAGGGCAATAAGTGACCTCAATATGCTTTCAAAATCCAGAATGCTAATGTTCATGAGTTAATGTTAACTGTAAAATACTGAGCAAAATCTTGTATCCTTTACCTCAACTCTGGTAAAAAAAAAGATGTATAGAAGTATCCTAGAGGATATCTTAATTACATAAGCTAAAATGATCAAAAGTTGTGCATTTAACCCACTGTACACAATGGTTCAGGTAGGAATGAGGCAACCAAAGAGTGTCAACAGCAGCCTATGTCTCCAAATCCTGAGGAGGCAAAGGGAGCCCCCAGGACATGCCTTACTCTAGGAGAGCAGAAGTGCAGCTCTGGGCTCAAGCACTTCAGGCTGCTTGTTCGCATCATGTACCATGATAGCAGCCACCTTTATTCATCCACTAGACATCATAAATCATCTTTTATTCCTGGAAGTTAATTACAGTCAGGTTTGTCCTTACAAACCTAAACACAATTAAACAGATAAAGCAGGGTAGTGCTGAAGAGGTGCCTCTCTGCTGCTGAAATAAGCTTAGGCAATCAGAAATCACAGCTAAGAGGGGAAAAAGCCTGCACTTAAGAAAGCAAAGTGTGCTAGTGCAATAATCCTGTCATATATTATACCTCTGGCAACAAAGAATATCTTCCCATCTGCATGGATGCATGACTCAGATGGCCTCAAGTACTTGATACATGTATTTTCCAATCTATAACACCAAAGGGCATAATAATCATGTCTCATTTGGATATTCTGTAACTTGAAGTCCAGGAACGCTGCTTAGAGTTTTGTTGGTTAAGCTACAGTACTTCTCTATAAATTCAGTTCAAAAAAGATCTCTTGTTGAAAAGCTAGATTAAAGTATTTGAACTGTTCAAAGTTAGGGTTTAGAGAAATACTTAATTTCTTTTAAGAGTCTCTATGGATGCTTCTGTTTGCTGTAACAATAGCAGATCAAGCAAATTTCACTTATTTGTAACATGCATCATCCCAAGTGGAGCTGGTATCTTAGAAACATATAAAAAGTTAGGTTCTTGCTAGTACAGCCTAAAGACAAAATAGAGAAAAGCAAGCTGAATAGCAGATGGCACAGAAATATTGCAGCTGAGAAGAAAAAAAGACAATAAAATTAATCTTTTAAAAACAAACCAGCATATTTTTGAAATAGGTGGGCTTCCATGAAGATACTGCAGTTCTTTGGGTGGCTAGTTAAAGCTCCTGGCATGTAAAAGGACATAGAGATATACCTTCAAGGTCCGTCAACTAGAAGTCAACTTTTGCACCAGAAAAAGAGCTCTGCGCTCCAGTCGTATTTAATTAGCTGGCCTAATAAGGTCTTTTAAGGTAACTGTTGAACTATTCACCTACTTTCAGGGAAAGTATCAAGTACATAATTTCCACTTAGTCAGGAAAAAAAAAGTTTTGTATCTTTTTCTGTGTAGTGGAAAACCACCTGACATTCTGAGTCGAGTCTGGAACCCCATGAAATTTACTTCAGGATCCACTCCTCTCAACCAAGTTTACCCTTTTGTGATTTTTTTTAATAACAGTTAAAATTCATAAACCAAATAAGCCCATATTTACTGAAAATAGAATTATACGGAGTGTGAGTAGACAACACGAATAAGGAGAGCTAAACAGCTAATTATGAGTATATAGTGTGAGAGAAGAAATTGGACTTAAAGAAATCCCATGGACAGAAATGCATTTTAACACAAGCTTAACCTCAGTCTTCTGATTAAAGACCGCTAAAGTAACTAAAAAACCGTTAAAGATACAGTCAGTACCTTACTCCAACAGAAGCTGATCCAACAACAGACTTATGTATCAGGTAATATATGGAATTTTTCCACTAAGTGTAATACATGGCTCTAGCTGGAGCAAAGACATAATATATGTAATTAAATAGACAGAAACAAGTTGAAGGAAAGCAGCCATAACCAAAGCACTCTGAGAAGCTAAAAGCCAAAGATAAGACTGCTTTTCTTACCTAATAGAGGAAGAAACATCCATCAGACTCAAATGTGAATCCTCAGGTGGGCAGGAAAAGCTCCGTAAGGCTGACCCTCAGCAAGTCGAGACAGGGAAACAACCGCTGACCAGCCCTGTGGTCCCTCCTCCCCTCACATGTGGTTGATATCCAGCTGATTGCTGGCAATTCAAAAGGCCCCATTATTTTTCCGTCGTATACAAAACCTATCATGTATGACTTTCGTTAAAGCTTACTTTTGATGCCTTTTCAAGAGCTGGCTAGGCTTAGCCAGAAAGTTTGAGATTTGATGTAGGTGAAAATCTAAAATCAGGTAAAGAAGGAAGTTAGATTATATGATCACAGATGGTCTCTTCCATCTTTAAACTTTCTAAATATCAGGGGAAAAAAAAACAACAGAAAACCCAAAAATCCAAATTGATGGACAAAAGAAGAATTGCCAGTGAACAATATATCTTGATTTAGTGTTCCCAAGACTAGTAACACAAACTAAGCAGAGTACTGGACACACTGAAAGCTACCGATAATAAAATTGTAATGCAAACAACAGAGTTTATTTGACCACTTAAAGAACGAAGCCTACGAAAAAAGAAAGTAAGTTAAACATTGAAATCTATCTTGGGCCTAGATGCACTGTCATTTAAGAAAAGAAATTAGCTACAAAAAGAGGGAAAAATAAGCCTAGAAAAATGTTAAAACCTATCTTTTTCTAAACTACACCAAGTGATCTCCCTCAGTCACCTATTTTAACAGATCCAGACTGCATTGCCTCACATAACACACAAAATAAGAAACACAGCTTTCATAAACCAATTAGGTCATTACAAGCATGTTAATAGTAACACATTAAAATATATGGCTGGAAGTTCAAGTTCAGATTATTTTGTTCTCCGGTATCTTCACAGTCCAAACGGAAGCCTAACAAGAACATACCATTGTAGAACATATTTCACTTAAGTCCCAGACAGAAATCAGAAAGCTCTCTACAAATACATTTTAAAATTTAGGTGCTGTTCTACCTCCCTCTTCAGCCTCTCCCTGACAAATAAAGAAATACACAGGTAAACCAAGATATTTCTTACAGACTTCCAAGCTCATAGGAAAAAAATAAAAATCACTGAAAATTTCCCCAAATCCACCTGATGGCATTCCTCAGCCTCTTCAAAATTATGTAAGGCCATCTTCAACCCTATGTTTCATATTTGAATAAAGAAAAGCATGATGAGCAACAGGTTAGGTAAGCAAAGGGTGTTCTGTAAGAAAAAGGCTTATGGAAGCAACTTCATCAATACAAGCACATAGACGAAATAACCCAGGGAATTTGCATATAAGAGCTAGCAAAGATTTGATCACACCATGAGCTGGCTAAAAAGGGAAGGAACAAATGATATGGATAATGCTGATTGCCAAACATTGATTGTAAGAGGTTAGCCTCATGAGTTCAGCCTCATGCAATATAGGCTCCTAACAGAAAAAAAAAATTAACCTGGCACCTAAATTGTAAATTATAATTTTCAGAACAACTTGAGAAGTTTACAGTCCTGTTCTGTCCATTATTTGCTTCATAAAATGCATTTGCAAATTGTATGTGGGAGTGGAAGAATCAAACAAAATATGTAGCTCAGCTGGGAATGTGTAAGAGTAGGGGAAAATGTGCTTTCATAACTCTCTACTCCATTGTAATGTTGTAGCACACAAAAAAAATCTGGGTCTTTAACTGTTTTTTTTTTCCTGACTTCTAATTACTTAAAGCTCAATAAATCCTTTATATACTCTTATATGGATGTAAATTACAGTATATTGAATTTATTGGAATCAAGATTGAATAGCAGCTAGAAGTAAAATTGTTATCCATTTATTAGTTTTCATAGAGTCTCTGTTTCTAAAAGCTTATATGCATGTTTATCTTTGTATGACTCTATGTGCTGAATTAATAAGAATAGCATGAATACAGTGAAATGAATCTGTAGAACTTCATATTACCATTGTCCAGACTATGACTTTGATTAGACAGCTTAAATGAAGTGTGCATGATCATTTCTTATATGTGAAATACTGCTAACACAAGCACTAATATTTCTTATTTTATTGACTAAGTAGAAACGAATTAATGCAAAAAAAAAATCTGGTCTTATATTTTTTCTTCAAATTAATATGTGGGGTTTTTTTCAATTTAAAATACAATTTCTGGGTTTTCATTGTTAGCTTTGTATGAAAATGTCGTGTCAATAAAAACTGCAGGCATTTTTTTAATCCTTCAGTCACTCTGGTAATTTTAACATTTAATCATCCTTCCCATCATTTAGGATACTTGTTTGGCCCACGAATTTAATCAGAATGTTTATTGAGCACATCTGTGAAAAACAAGGGTTCTTATTAAGGGGAACTGGTCAAGCTTTTACATTGACAGGTGGTCTCCAGAAGTTCTGGAGCAACACTGACAAAAGAAAGATGATACAAACTCACTTGTTCTGACCCTGTTTATTGCTCAGTTCCTTGGCTTTATCTGCAACACTAACAAAAGAAAGATGATACGAACTCACTTGTTCTGACCCTGATTCAACTGTTTATTGCTCAGTTCCTTGGCTTTATCTGTATTGCTGCCTGAACTGCAACACAGAAATACTGGAGTAATACAGAGGAATGACCTAGTTTCCAAGTTTAAAGTAGCTAACTAGGGCAGTACAGAGCTCAGTACACCCTTAGCTAACATTTTTTTGGACACATTGCTTCCAAAATTTAGCTTCAAAGTATCGTACGGGGCCTGGAACCTTTCTTTTCACAAAAGGACAAATGGTCAAGTGAACACAACCGCATTATGCTCATTTTATTATGTTGGCTTCCAAACAGATCCTCAGTAGGTGAAAGATTCAATGAAGTATTGAAGTGCTCAACATCTCCAGCTTACCAAGTAGAAGTCTGTATTCTATTATTCTTTATATGCAACCATTTTTTGAGACTTGAAGGGCAGAAAGGTTAAAGAGCAGGAGGAAAGGTCAAGCCGGATAAGTAAAAGTCCGTATTTCATAGAATTACTGTTTTACTTATCACTTTCCCTGAGATTTGACAGGCATACTAGTGATTAGGTTATCACCTTTAAATAGATTTATAGGCTCTAGGGAATTTTTATTCAACTTACCCTTGGGGATGTCTTGATATAACGTCTCTGTGTTGGCATTTGTGATTTTTAAAGGTCTCACAAAATAATGAAGAAAGACATTAGCAGTAAATGTATTTAGATTCACTAAATATTCTGGTAGCAAATATTCAAGGCTATTTTAAATATGCCTGTTTGCATTGCACATTACTCTTGAATGCAGACTTTTACTGCTCAAAGATTTTTTTCCACTTTGGCTAACTTTGCTATTTGGCTTTTGTCATCAGCAGTCTTGTTTGATGCAACATTAATTAACTTCAAGGGATTCTTTCATATTAATTGGACAGGTGAGCACTGAAGCAAGCACAGTAATGGATCTAAGCTTCTCATCTGCAGGAATAAGTGTGTGCACTCTGTTACGATATAGCCAGCAAGACTTGAAACAGGGAATTTTGCAAAAGGTTGTACACTTGGTTAGAACCAAATGCAGCTGAAACACTGCCTTGCAACTACACATCATAAACCCATGGACTTACTCAGCACCTGATTCCTCAAAATATTTCCAGTCTGTTATTGACAGAGTCGTAATCTTCATTGTAAGTTCTGACGAAAAGCAGTTGTTCCAAGTTTTCCGTAAAAGATACCATCAGATACTGTTTTACACACAATGAAAATCATAGCATTGCTGCTAGAAGCAGCAATCAGGGGTGACAGCAAGATCCACAGATAGCCGCCTCAGAAGTAAGACTCTCCTTTGGCTGATTTGCGGACTGTTATTTCATTATTCTGGATTGCAATCCTGTTTTTTGGTAAAATCAGCCAACAGCTGTATGAAAGGGCTAGCACAGTACCTGGACAACCACCCTAAGTCCTATTCAGAAGCAAAGATTTCCCTGCTGTCTGTGTGACCAGCCACTCTAGCAAGAAGTCTCTCAGATTAAACCTAATTTTAATTTTTCGTTTTCACTGGGCCAACGTACAACACCTACCTACAAAAATGAAGGAAATCTTTTTTGTACTTTGTTGTTAACACCCATCAAATATTCATGTGGTTCACACAGACATCTCAATATTACGGCAACTATTCAGAAGCAGGAAAAGAACCCGTCCCCACAGGAAGAAGCTTACTCAACTTATTGTTTCTTCAGCTTCAGAAAGTAGATGCCTACTTGTTCGGGGACAGGGGAGGGAGAGGGGGAAGAACTGTCACTGTTCCTTTCACCCGTTGGAGACAAAAACATTGACCGTCAGCTAGTTTCTGACAATTGGCTGTTATTAAACTCCAACTTGCTAGGGCCAGCTGTGCCTAATTTGAGTCACTGGTGCAAAAATAACCAGTCAGCAGAGGCAATTATGGGTAATTCTGCAGTAGAGCAGTCCTGCATCAGAATCCTAGGATTAACTTTAGGCTGGCACTCCAAGGTGATTGACTGAAGTACACAAGGCTTCAGTAAAATCATCAGTAGCTGAGATCAGTTTTTATATAAGCTGATTTTGAAGTCTGTAACCTGTATTTTAATTTATTTATGGGCAGATTGTTGAAATTCTTTTAGTTCCCAAAGGTGCATTGAGGTACATACTACTATTTTCAAGGGGCTATTTGTTTTAGTGTTAAATCTCCAGCCCTCTTGACCATATTTTAGCCTATAATAATTTTGAAAGCAAATCAATCTCTAAATATGTTTAGTAATTTCTATACCTTGCCTTGTATTTGCTCTGCTAGATTGCAAAATTACACATTCAATTTTCTTTTTTTCAAGAAAAAACAACTTAATTTTAAGAAAATATTTCCTTCTTCCTAGTCGAAAAACATATAAAGCTATCTTTTTAAGTACTGCTGTGAAATGCACACAATAAACAAACTGAGAGTAAGTAGTATTCTTCTAAACAGTCAGCACTAACTTATGTTTCTGTGTAAAAAAACCCCAAAAGTAAAAATAAAATTTTAAGTAACCATGTCATTTTGACAAAAGACTCCAGAAAAAGTGGTACAACTTCATACTGCAAGACATAGTTTATATTAAGCTTTTAACATGAAAACAGCAACCACATATGCTGTATCACTTGAATAGCTTCATTAAAAAAATAATTTATGGAAAAATAAGGAAAAGAGCCTAGCAAGCAGTTTAAATTTCAGAGAGTCCTGCAGTATTAGTGAGACCAACATAAAACATCTGTAGTCTTGAAAGATGGCACCTTACGCTCAGCACTTCTGACCGTGTGTCACTGTGTCACTGTCACAGAGAAAACTTTATTAGAGAAAATTAGTAGTACCTTAATTACATGTGAGAAGCACTGCAACTTCCAGTTTTTCAGCTCCTTAGGATATATGTGACAGACAAAAATATCAGGTATACTGACATTGTTTTGTTAAGGCAGCTTCTGTTGAAACAGAGCATCAGCTCCCTACCTCTAACAAGGTATAATTTAGGACATCAAGCCTCTATTCAAGCTAATAAGTAGATCCATGTCCCTTCAATTATTTATTCTGCTGGCAGACAATTCCATTAACCCCCTCCTGTGCAATAATTTGTTCTGCCACATGTTAGAAAAATTATTTTCCAGCTGCTCAGCGATACTGCTACAGTAAATCCAAAGTATTTCCTGGTAGACAGCTCATACTCAACAGAGAGGTGAACAGTGACATCTGATACACGGAGGGTAATGTAGTAGTAAATAGCATACGACAAATGTTAAGTTCCTCCAGCATGATGTTTGTGGACTGACAGCAAGAAGACATGCAAAAATATGAATGAATTATTCACTCAGCTCAAGAAATAAATTAAAGCTTTCCCTGCTATACAGGTGAGACCCAAGCATGAACACCAACACTTGTTACATAAAAGTTAACTTATACTAAGTAGTACAACACAAACATGTTCGAGTTCACCCACCACGACATTTGTAGACTTACAATGACAGGACACGTAAAATAGTAATGAATTATTCACTTAGCTCAGGTAAACAAGAAACCATTTCATTTTCTGCACCCAAGAGAACTGCTTGATGAGTTGATAGGGACAAACGTGTTACGACAGAAGTCTCTGGTTCTGTACTTTATTTTATAGGAGGTTACACAGCTCAGAAAGCTACGTGCCTGATCAAGGTTTTGCAAAAGGTTTTACAGCAACACCAAAAGGTATCTTCAAAATAAGTACAAGTTTCTGAATGGGCATTCAGCAGAATATAATTCTAGATCGAGTGTGGTAACAGGATAAATATTCCCACTACACTGGATATTAACAACTACGGCGGCAAGACAACTGAGGCTTTGTGCAGATGTGCTGTTCTTGAGTTAGAACACGGTGAAGATGACTGAAAGGTCATGCATTTCCCTAATGTGTTTGGCCAAGAAATAAAGAATTAAGGAGCAGACACAAAATAAATGAACACCCTCCCCTCCTACTCAGAAAGTCCTGTCTGACAGAACACACAAGATCTTTCTAGACAGAAGCGGTATCAGCAACCAGTAAATCAAGACCAATTGGCTGAAGTCCTCTTATCTCGCTTCTGTCCCTTTTCCTTCAACCAGAAAAGAAATTACATAGTTTAAAAAAACACATATAAAGAAGCAGCAATCCAGCCACCAGAAGCTGGTTTAAAGCAGAGAAGAAAAGACACAGTATGCTTTACAAATGCTAATGTATGTGACAGAAAACTATCAACCTCATTTCTCAATAGCAAATTTAAAATTCCAAGCTTAAATGGTTTACTAAAAATCACACAATAAGTCACTGCTGAATTCTGAAAGTAATCCCAACCCTAATCCTCAGACCACAGTGAGTCCCCAGGGAATTACTTATGGACTTATTCTTCATTGAAATTGTGCTTTCTTGTTTCCGTTGTGTTTAATAGAAAACATGGCTCAACACCTTTTAAAGTTATTATATTTCATAAGCGATGGACAAAGCTGAGAGAGGACTGAAGCCGTTCCCTCACTCTTTACAGGCCAGTCAGCCCCGTGCAAACCCCAGCTGCCTTTTGCACCCCCCTACAGCTCGATGCTCCCTCCCACCTCCTGTCAGAGAGCCGAGCACAATCATCCTCCATGTGGGAACCAGGTCTCAGAGAGATTGTTCAAAATGGACAAAAGTTAACATCTGTGACTCCTTAAATGCAAAATATTTACCTCGTTTCAAAACGTGACACTCGCTGCGGCGGGCATGGGCTCTCCCACAATTTGAGACACCCGCAAGGACTCAGGGAAGCCTGGCCTGAGCATCACCGCAGTCCTCCAAAGAGCCTCTGCAAAAATTCAATCCAGGTTCAGATGAAGAAATGTACGTTTTGGAAATTTTTATGAGTCGTAGCAATGAGCGAATAAAATTGGGAAATAAGTATTATAACCAGAATGATAGAGGCATTGTGACCCGCCCCATCATCAATTGTTCCTCATGCTGAAATGATTCTTAATTAACTTGAGAAACTGCATACCAAAAAGCATTTTTAAGCCTTTTACATCACCTATTTATTTGTTTATATTAGCTGCAGGTAGAGACATAATTTTCTGGATCATTTTAATGGAAATCTAGGCTGCCATAAGGAAATTTTATACATCCCAGGCTGACTGTACTTACACAATAATGAAGCTGCAGCTGAAGAGGGCTCAATATAGTCACAACACTGAATTCAGCAGAAAAATTAATTTTATTCTAGAATTCAGGATGCTGCTAGTCAATGGAAAAAGTGGCAGTACTCTGACAGTATGGGAAGACATGAAATATCACTTATATGCTCAGTGATATGCCAGACGGAGAGGGACAGTCGGGAAGGACTGAGAAAGGGCACTGGGCTGGAAAGCCTGTTTCTGGATATAGAGGGACTGAGGTAAAAATGAGTCTGGGGGAAAAAACCCACTGCTGGTGAAGAGAATAGACAAAAAGATAGGCAAATGTAGGGACAAGTGGCTTATATGAAGCAGTTCGTTGGAACGGGACACACAATTTAACTATTCTTTTAACAGGAGATATCTGAAAAGATATCAGGAGATATCAGTAAAGTGTCCCCTCCTCTCCAGGGCTGGTTGACCTGGTGGCAGTGAGCTGCTGCCCACAGCAAGGTACTTGGCTGGGCTACACAGCAAAGTCTGAGTGCTATGTTGAAAAGCTCCCAAACTACTGGAAGTAGAACAACAATGAGTTGAAAAAAACAATGAAGAAATTTCACAGAGAAGAAAGAGACGTACGAAAGTGTCAGGGTTGCCAGAAATCAAATTCTAAGCCGTAAGAATAAAGCATGACTGAAATGTAGTGATTTGGCCGTCTCTTATTTAGTGACTGACTGGTGGATGGAACACAAACCCACTGCAGGTTTGTTTTTTGTTTCAGCTCCTGTAGGTACTGAAATGAAAATGTATCATCGTTAAAAAAGAAAAAAAAATCGTCTTACAGTCAGAACAACTGAATGCTATTTTAAAATAGAAATCAGAATTACTTTATTCGCACAATTCGTATATAATGCTAGGTAATCCCTTTATTTAGGTTTTTCTATAGGTGGTCATTTTCCTCATGGCAAATGTGGTATCTTCATTTATTCCCTAGCACACAGCTTTAAAAATTGATCTTGCTTACAGCAGCTAATTAAATCAAAGAAATACAAAGTTTCACATAATGATACATGAATATGCTGAAAATATCAGCATTTGTTTTCTCATTTTGGGCACCCTGTATGAGAGATTATTTTTATTGCCTTTTGTGCCCTGATTCCCTAGTTATAATTCCCTAGTTACATGGAGGACTTATTTTTCATCTTACTGTTTTGACAATAAATAAATTAAAGTTCTTAAAGCTCTTAGACTTTTCAAATTCTGTACAGAAGCCAGACAGAAAGTATTTCAAACTTAGTCCGATTTTACTTCTGTACCGTAACTTAGGAAAATAAATGGAACAAGAACAAGCATTGAGAGCACTGTCCATCTTGTTTTAAAGGAGGTAGAGCCCTATGGAAGTAATAGGATGATTGTTAAAGACACTACAATTCATATTAATAACAGACTGATTAGGAATGAATAGACAACACTAATTCAAGAAATCATCATCTTTGTAAAATTGAGCTGGTATTTTTATATAGTATTTTGTTTGCATTGTTCTCTGCATGTCGACAACCAACAATATTTAGAACAGTAGTTAGTCTAAAAAAAGTAGTAAAATAATAAATCAAATAAAAAAAGATAAACCTTGTAAGTACTGCTTACTCATGGTAAGAATACAAATCAAAAGCTCTAAATATTTTTTTTTCTTGTTGTTTAGAAAAAAGTGAGATCGAACTAGCCCATAGAAAGATGATTGATGGAGTATGGTGGTATTATGAGCAATATTCTGGAAATGTCTCAACAGAGAGCCTATAAATTTGAGTTCACACATCCCTGCCTTTCACAGATCACAGTTCCACAGAGCAACGTCTTCTATATGACCTTCCTCTGTCATGCTTGGTTTATGCAATGTCTATGCCTTCATGCTGACTTGTAGTGGGGTTTTTAGCAAATCGACAGGGAAGGGCAAACAAGGGGCCTGGCAAAACGTTACCCCAAACCTTCAAATGAACTAGCTGGCTAGGACCCAGTCAAGAAATTAAACATGATTTCAAGCTTAATGGGCCACATTCAGAAAAAGAGAAGGGAGGAATTCCTTATTACTAATGCTAGAGAGAAAGGCAGGTTGATATTTTTACCTTCCCTTAGACCCATATACTGTAGATATGCTTTGGGCCAGCCTGTAGAGCTCAGCAGGTCAGAAAAAACTCAAATGTGCTAGGCTCAGAATTTATCTTACTTGGCAAGTTAGCTAAAGGGCAAAAGTCCTTTGGGAAAAAAAGAGCACGGCCATCAGGAAAAACTTCAAAAATAATTTTAATATTCTATTGTGTCTGATAATGGTCTCTAAAAAAACCCTGTGAATAATTTCTAATAGCCATTAGTTGAAGTTGAAATGGATGGAGAATCTATACGACACCAGCTTTAGAACAGAAATATTTCACCAACATAGAACTCATATTTGAGACTTAGTTGCACATCCAATGTAATGAATAAATTCCTAATTCGGAAGCTGAAACTTTATATAATGTTTTCACAGCACAGCACAACTTAGAAGATTAGTGACAGAAAACAGCAAAAGAGAAAAGCTATTTCTGCCTGTACACAAACAGGAATATCCAAGGAAACTGATTGTGCCTAACTCAGGTAACAAATTCCTTACAAAGTGACAAAGCTGAGATAAATGGATGATAAAAATCAAATAGAAAATAAAGGACTATATTAAATAATCTGCTCTTTTTGGTTTTATAAAAGCTTTCAGTTCTCTGGGAGTCACTGTATTAACTCTTTAACTGTGTTACATAATGTAAAGTTTTTGAAAGGACATTAAAAAAAGGTTTCCTTTCAAGACAGCATATATTCTGAACTCTGCTATCTGGTACGTTTATAATACACTACAAAGTCCATTTGCTTCTAATTTTAGATCAAGATTTAGTGTACTAATAGATTTGATCTGAACTTGGTTTTAATTACCTGTATGGTTCATCATAATAAAGAGGGTTACTTTTCATCACATTATTTTGTAGCACAAAACAAATGAATATACATGGCATACCATGTAATATATGGAAAATACTTAATTATCTCTTACATTTACTGAAAATGAATGAGAGTTCATCATAATAAAGAGGGTTGCTTTTCATCACATTATTTTGTAGCACAACACAAATGAATATACATGGCATACCATGTAACATATGGAAAATACTTCATTATCTCTTACATTTACTGAAAATGAATGAGGTAGTGGAACAAATCTTCCTCTAGGATGGCAGTTTTAGACTTAATTACAGCTTCAACTGTTCGGACCTCACTTCTGACAATAAAGTAGTTTCTATGGAAAAAAAAGTGAGACTTTTCAAGACTGGAATCAGATATTTGCTGAGATCTTACTAAGAAAGCTGCAACTGGAGGAAAAATTATGCATTTTAAACACCGATTCAAATGTTAAAAGTATATAGTTTATTTGGGGCTGGATGAAGTTTAACAGAATAATGCGTTGCCATACAAACAGCCCATGCCTTGTGACTTGGAAGCAGGATCTGTACAGCAAGAATTGCAAATCCCATGTATGCAGCAGCATCAACAGATTAAGTCTTGAAGCATTTAGGAGACTGACTGTGGGAACAGGATACACACTGTCTTAACAAAAACAACAAGAAGCTCATAGGCCATTGGGAAATATTGCTGAAATAAAAAAAAATTTGTCTGAAATTTAATCTTAAGGTTCACCAAAACAAATTTATCATGACATTACACAGTAAATAATGAGTCTGAAAAGTAGCTTGCACATACAGAACTGGATACACTGTAAAAATATCAATTGGAAGTACTTTTGAAAATCTGAGCCCATGAATGAAAAAGGATATTGCTTTAATGTTCTGACTGGGTGAACATCAATTTAAGAAAAGCTCTTTAGCAGGACCCCAAATCTAGGCCATATGAACTAAGATGTTAAAAACTTTATTTTTAGTGCTCTGAGTAGGAGAATCTCTCTTTTACTGTAATATTCTATTTGCTTCTATACTGACAATCAAATGACACACAAATATGAAAATCAAAACCATAGTCTAGGTAGTAAAATCATATCATAACTCTTGACAGTACTTTTATTAGGGATCTTCAAGAATGAATTTAGAATAGAAATTAATACTTTGGCTTTATGCTAACAGACGGACTACCTAGGAAACTGTTCGTCACAGTTTGGTTTAATTTTCCTTTTTAAGCACTGTCCACTACCACATATACCTACCCACAAATGTAGAATCATAGAATGGCCTAGGCTGGAAGGGGCCTTAGAGATCATCTAGTCCAACCTCCCTGTCATGGGCAGGGACGCCTCTCAACTAGATCAGGCTACTCAAGGCTCCAACCAACTTGGCCTTGAACACCTCCAGGGAGGGGGCAGCCACAACTTCTCTGGGCAATTTATTCCAAAGTCTTGCCACCCTCATACTGAAGAATTTCTTCCTAAGATCCACTCTAAATCTATTCTCCTTCAACTTAAACCCATTTCCTCTTGTCCTATCAGTGGACACTCTTCTAAAAAGTCCCTCCCCAGCCTTCCTGTAGGTTCCCTTCAGGTATTGGGAGGCACCTATCAGGTCCCCCCGAAGTCTTCTCTTTTCCAGACTGAACAGTCTCAGCTCCCGCAGCCTGTCCTCGTAGCAGAGGTGCTCCCTCCCCTGGATCATCTTTGTGGCCTCCTCTGAACATGCTCCAACAGATCTATGTCCCTCTTATTGTGGGGACGCCAGAACTGGATGCAGTATTCGAGGTGGGGTCTCACAAGAGCAGAGTATAGGGGGAGAAATAACTCAGCACAACATCATTCAGACCATTTTAAACTCCATCCAAACAAGAAAAGTTGGCTACAACTTAGAAGAGCAACAAACCTTGCATAAATGCTAAAAATAGCATAAATGCTAATTTAAGGATAGGCAGGACCAAGTTGTTTTCTGCACTATTTCAGAAAGTGTTTCTGGTACGAAATCCCAGCCCTGTTGAAATTCAGCAGGCTTTTGTCAATCCAGCCAGGTTTCCAGCCTTGGAAGCTTGTTTCACTGTAAATGGCCTGCATGAAGCACAACTGGGCTTTTGGGAGCACTTAGCACCCTCAAATACAGCACCAGCCGTCTCTGTCAGTCGCTGCTGCCCAACTGTCAGTCCAGCAGACCTGTAACGGGTCACACACACCGCACGAAGCTCAGGCAGCTGCTCTTCGCTCTCCTGATACATTGCTGCTCTAAATCCTTTCCTGACAGACCCTTGGCATAGTTGGCATATAATGCAAAAAAGACAAAATTGCAAACATCAAAGTAAGACAAGTTCTACTCCATGAGACAAATGAGGAAACTTAACCAGTCATCTGGGAAATAAAGAAGAAATAAAGGAAACACTCAAAGAGGTCTTAACATTTTATTACTGTTTATGGTAACTCTGGTTTTTATGCTATATAGCCTTGACTTAAATAAAAATCTACAAGTCTTCATGGCATGTTTTTTCTTTGAAAACTCAAACATGCATTTCTGCATTCATTGTTGTCAAGAGTTAGGTCTGGGCCCTGAAGAATTTTTAAGTATACTGTAGCTAAGGGTTCTTGTTCGGAGGAAAATTAAAAATCACCTTCCTGAAGCTGCTATATTTCCAGAGAGAATGTTCACGAGATTCACTACTTCTCAGTACCTGAAGATTTAAATAATATTTTTTAATATACATTTCAAATACTATTCAGCATTGCCGAGTGTTTTTAAGAGTTGTTGAATTGGCCAATACAAAAATTCACCCCACTCACAAAGGAGAGCCTAGAACATATCTGCAAATATTAAAATGCACAATAATGCTAAGTGTGCCTAATTACTTTATGGTGTCTAGTAACTACTACTAGATCTCTTAAAAAATGTCACAATTGCTACAATATACTGTATTAAGGTGGGCAAAGCTGAAATGTGATTTTCTGAATTACAAAATCAGTCATGTTCCAGTAGTTCACATGAAGATCTCTATACAGCTGGCTGCATTTTCCTTATTGTCCTTCGTCATGGAATTTAACTAGTTAGGGGAGCAAATACATCTACTAAGTCATCTGTATGGCATATGGTATTTAAAAAGGTCCATAATGAAATGAATATATTTACTTTTACAAGCACTGCCTGCTCAATTACCCATGCTGTTCAAAAAATTAAGTCATACCTATGTTGGGTGTAACTACATGGTATCAATCAGTTTAACCTTTTCATTGAAAACACACACGAGTACCTTTTGCACCTTGTTCTGGCCCAAAATACACCTTTCAGATCTGCTGTTAAAAACAGTTACGTACTTTCACAACCTTTACCTCAACGTGCACAACGGCAGAACGAAAGAAAACCTCGGGGCTTCGATCCTACCCCTAACGTGGGTTTTTTTCCTCATTCTAATCATTTTCCTCATTTTAATCATGCATTTTAGTCACGGCGCTCTCGGGCTGGGCAGCCGCGACGACGCAGGTACCAGCACCCAGCCCGGGCCCTTCGCGCACTCCTGCCGCTCCAGGTAATGTGAAGAAGTAACTTGGAGCCTCAACTAAGGCACGAAATAACTACAACATCACTTTGCCCGGCTGCAGCCGCTGCAGCCCGCCCTCTTTACCGCGCTGGGCAGCCCACTGAATAGCGGCCATGAAACCCGTGGGGAGAAAGCTGCTGCCCGCCTCTCCCGGTGGATCTCCGCACGCTCGGAAGTGCAGACAACGCCCAGCACAGCACGGCTCGGCACGTTCCTTATACCGTATGCTAAAACCGTTTTACAGCCCAAATCCTGGCTGCATGTATTAGTTTTACATCCACAGTCTTTGTTGATCCTAGACACTATGGACTTATTGAAGCCCAGCCATGTTCCCTCAATATTACATCACATGCAGTGCTGACACAAATTGCATTAGGCATACAGGCCCTATAGCATTGGAGCAGTAGGAATTTCTTTAATAGTAGCCATAATTAGTTTTGTCATTAAATTCAAAGGCAGCAGGGCTAAACGCCTAGGATCAAGCAGATTAATTCGGAGGTTGTACCTAAGAAGCCATTATCATTCAAAAATTTGTGTTTGGACAACACAATAGCCTAACTGATACCAAAGATGATCACAAATGAAGAATATTATGCTACCCAAAAAGCCTGTAAAACCAATAGATGAAAATGACAGTTTTCTAGCTAGTAAAACCAGTAACAGTCTCCTATTTCAAACAGGAAGAAAAACATTGAATTCCGTAAATCTTTGTCTTTTGGAAAACACACTCAATAATTCTTATCTCTGCTCTCCTTTTATTAGACTCAACTCTTGCTAGCTCAGCTGACTGATTACAACGCCTTAAGTAAGCAGCAGTGGCAACTGCTGACGATTCTGCTAAATTACGTTCCAGTAAGTGAAGCCCTACCCAGATATACCTACCAGCCTCGTCACAGCGACATGTGAGCACACTGAGGCCCAATCCCATTCCCTGTATTCAGTGATGCATCACTTTCCAACATAAATTACCAGCTCCATTTACATTTATACATCATCCTTTTTCTAAGCCACAGGCGGCTATATTCCTGTTAAATATTTTATAATCCTCAAATAGGCAACTATCAAATGAATTTGGAGTTATTGTGCGTGTAGTAATATAAAGAAACCTCCTGGAGAAGTATTTAGCAATTATTTCAAGTTTTTGCTGACATTAAACTGCGTCGTGTTCCATTCCAGAATGAAACATATTTGAAAGGTATATTTCCACCTGATTAGAAATTTAAAGTGACAATGGGTCTTCATCGTACTTTCCTAAGACAGAAAAAGTGACATTAATGAAACGTGAAACATCATGAATTAGAGGTGATAAAATATTTAAACCTGCTTGTAGTTGTTTTGTAACTATGACACCCAGGCCACAGTAGAAGGATATAAGAACATTAATTAGTGCTTTTTTTCCTTCTTTCTTGTCTTCTTCTCTTTCTTTTCTTTAATGCATTTTTTAAATGTAGTGAGTTTTTCAGCGGACATATTATACTGATCTCACAATTCAGAGATATCACAACATTAAATTTACCACACTGCCTCCAAAATCTTATTCATCCAATATTTGATAAATAGAATAGAATGGCACAAAATTCTTAACATAATATTATTCAGCATTTTTGAAATGATCTTCTGCCTGATCATACCTAAACTGGGAGTAAGGTTTTAGAGCATTTAGCTAGCCGTTTCTCAGCAATAGTTAGAGTAGAAATCTAATTAATTGTAAGATAAAACTTGTGACATTTGCAAATAGGATTATATAATTTAATTCCTAATGATAGAGGGTCCTGGACTCCCAACCAAGATACCTGCTATTTCTAATCCTAACATTTAGTGTGATTAATTCTGCAGAGTTAATCTTTGGAATAGACTTTATGTAATTTGCAAAGTATGATAAGCCAAGATAATTTTTACTGAAGTCACATTCTATACTTTTGCTCATGAATGGCCCATGTTCTAACTTTAATTTCAATGTGAACAATTGTAACGCATTTCACACTAGCTATTTTTAATCTTCTTTCCCTTTCCTCAATGAATATGATTTTTATATTCCTTCTCTGACTATGTAACAAACTCATTTATATCCTGTTTCAGTTTCCTATCTGATTAGTTCTTTTCCCTATAGATTTAGTTTTGCTGAACCATAATGGGACCACACAGACAGCAGAATATAAAATTCATACATAATCATGTAAGCAGAGATAGAATACCTGCAATCCCTATTCATTTCAAAGAAGCTGCCATTGTTTAATACCTTTAGAAGTTGCGCCACTGTTTATATTCAGCAGAATACATTACCCTAGGATATAGCACTGGATAATTATCAGTAGATGAATGCACACTGTAAAATAAATATCAGAACTGGCACAAAAAGAAATACCTTCTTTACAATCCTCTCTTGTCTCCAGAATAATTATACAATCTTTAGGTGGAGGAGGAAAGCCTGAAAAGACCATATCTTTAGGTTCAAAAAGAGTACCACTGAAAGAACATGTACAAAGCTGGGGAGAAAACCCTGAGAAAAGCAGATTGAATTTCCATCAAGAGTCCAAAAGATTTTAGTACTATCAGCAGACTCAGATAAAACTCTATACATAAGCACTTCTCTGTCTTGCAAGAGCGTATAACAGAAAAAGTAGCAGCAGATTTTGTTATAATCGTCAGTTCTATTCAGATAAGCATATAGTGGTACTGTTCCCTCACATGAAGCATTTTCTGCAATTTATAAGGCCATTCGGAAATGTGAGCAAGCTGGCAGTTTATTACCAGCTGCATTTCGCGCAGCAGAGACGGTGAAAGTCATTTCCATCTAGAAAAAGAACGAAGTGGTGGCAGTCTCCTACTGCCAATAACCACATGGTCTAGTAGGTTCGATGCAAAATTTAGGTTAGAAGAGTCTTGCTACTGACTTCAGCAATAGACTTGGAATCCTCTACGTTATGTAGTAATCTTCACACAACTTGTTGGTACCAAGTGTACAACTGCATTTAGGACGCTTCAGGGTTGCATGCATTGTTCTGCTCTAAATTGGTTCTCAATGAGAAGTAACTCGATTTTTTGAGGTATTGGGTACAGTGGTATCCAGCAACATCTCTCTACAGGAATTGCTTCTTGTTGGCAATGTTAAATTAGCATTAAAATTGGTAGAGCTTAATCATAAGCTAATGCTATCAGTAAGATTATAATAGGCAAGAACAGCAGCCATCATGGATGAAATTAGCTTGAGGTACCAGGCTCAGTGAGCTTCAGTCTGAACCTCTGGACAGTTACAAAAGACCATATGCAAAAATAATCTGGTTCATTGTAAATTTTGGAAGAATTTAAAGCCTTTTACCTATTTGATAGCACAATCAGAAGCCCCTGTGTGAAAATTCAACCACATGAACAGAAGAATCTTCAGATGGACCAGAGAAATACTATAGCAGTGGTTTCTTTGAGCAGTGAGAAGCATCTGAAAGCAGCTCACAGTTACACCAGTTCCCACGTCACCTGTTAAGGATACGATGGCACTAAAAGTAGGTCACAAGTATAACACTTACTTTGTGAGAATTGAGCCCTAAACAATTAAAGTCAAGCTGCTGGAATAACTAGTGTGTGAAAAAGAAATGGAAAAGGTTAAATATTTGATGGAGTGGTGTCAAAGCATCCCATTAGTATTTTGCCGCTGTTTCATGCCTTTTCTGAGAAAACTTCTAAGCTCAGCAGCAGCATTTCGGTAGCATCATCTGAATACATAAAAGCATTCTGGTGCAACTTGTGACCAGAAAATCTGCATGAGCCTCAGAGCAAGAGGTAAGTGAAAGAGAAGTTTTAAACATTTACAGTTCAATCACGGAAGAGCAAGGTATTTCTTCGGTTTGCGTGATTCAAGGTAATAACCTAAACTAGAAGCTCCTGCAACTTCATGATGTTACCCACTCCTACTGCAGCATAGGTACAAAAATATCTAATCAATAGCTCTTAACTTTTACATCCTAAGTAATCCACACTTCAGCACTGGAACTTAGATTTAAAAGATGTTGCTGCTGAAGTGCGCGGCCAAAGACTGTTTGTGAGCAGGGTGAGTGTCCCAGTCCTGCAAATGGATGTGACCCTCCAGGTAGTCATTTGATTACCTCCAGGTAATTGAACTTGCAGCAAAGAAGTCACACTTAAGTTGTGGAGTTTTTCCACTATCTGTGGTTCAATAAAAACTGCTATTAACTGTGACTTTTTTGGGGGGGCAATGAAGATGACCTTTGGAGGCTCTCATTCCTAGGCCAGAAGGTGGTGGTTCTGCGCTTCACACCAAGCTTTTGGGACCTAGCCAAAACTAACACTGTGATTTATTATGTGCTGTTCTTTGGATGACATGTTATAGTTTTGGGTTCATTGCTACAGATCTCACTAAACATTTTGAAAACAGATGGGGATAACCAATGTTTCCTGGCCAACATATCCTCTATCACAAAACATGCCTGCAATATACCTTCTGTCCACAGAAATAGGATGCCATCCTGGAATCTATTTTACCAGCCACTGCTGGTCATATTGTAACTGTCACTCATATGGCAGTCTCCTGTCACTGTCTCCCTTCCTTTACCAACTGATTCCCTCAGGAGATACTGTGTGATTTAAGACAAACTTCATTATAGAGTAAGCAAAGTCCTTATTCTCTCATTTGAACTATCTCCCATCTCATTTTTGAGCTGAGGCAAGTAGTCAGCATCCTAGCTGCTTAACTTAAGGGAACTGAGTAAGCAGCTTAATTTGCTTCCAGTGAAACTTCATAGAGCTTGGCACCAGTATTTTTTATATAAATACTATTTTAAAAATCATAAAATACTAATAACTTAAAATTTTTTTAATAGTATAGAAACAAGTATGACAAGACAAAATCAGTTACCATGTGATCAAATGTTTTGCTGAACAGTAAACTTACTCTGAGGTTTCTTTTATGCTTCAAAACAAGGAATTTCAGACTCATCTAAGGTAGAAATACCTTTCCAGAACAAAAAAAATTCGGATTCTTTTCCATTAAAACATTATAGAACCATATTCTCACTTTCTCTGGGTATGCTGAAAACAGAGGCACAAGAAAATCTTCTGTATATGGCTTTCAGGTCACTTCAATACTTTGATTTCTATATGAAAGTCTCAGAAAGACCCACCAAAAAAACCAATCAAAATATTCTGTAAAAAGAACACAGTATTTTTTTTCCTAATGGCATACAAAAATGTCTGCTTTTTTTTATTTTTTTCTAATTAGTTTTTCACAGGAGGAGACAGATAACACAAAATATGAAGCATGTACGGAAGAGACAAGGAAATCCACATCACAGAAGAAAATCTACAAAAATCTTATAAATGGACCCAATCCACCAATACAAAAAATGTCTGTTCTTTTTTATTTTTTTCTAATTAATTTTTCACAGGAGGAGACAAAATATGAAGCATGTATGGAAGAGACAAGGAAATCCACATCACAGAAGAAAATCTACAAAAATCTTATAAATGGACCCAATCCACCAAATAGCTTTCGAGAAGCAGATAGAATTCAAAGAACTGCCTTCTTTTCAACATGCACTCAATTGAAACAACAGTTTCACAACTGGGAAGTATGTAATTTGTTCTATGCTTCTTTCCATATGCTTCTGTGCTTCCACTCTAAAGAAAAGTCTAAAACTGAGGTTAATATAAAACAATACACGGAACACCATGAGAAAAATCAACTTCTTGCCAATGCCACTAGAAGGAGCATTTCTTTGCACCAATAAAAGCAGTATTTGTGTAGGTTGTTATGTTATTTTACATACCTTAGGGCCTGACTGTGCTGTTAATTGGATTCAAGGGAGTGCCACAAAATACAGGTGACATCTGTCAATAATAACTTGCTAAATGTAGGGAGATATATTAGAAGTAAAAATACAGACTAGATATTCCAGGAATGCTTATTTTTCCACCAAGTCTACAAAAATATTTTTGCACTTTTATACCTCTCTAGCAGATGTCGTATAATTTCTGATTAAAATTGCTTGCCAATAATAGATTTCTCTCAGGCACAGATTAAAATCAGCTTCTACAGCTAATTCCATAACCTAAAAATTTCCGCTGCATTTCCCAAAACGTCCTTCATGTTTTCTGATACAAATAGGTAGACAGATACAAATAGGACATCAAGAACTGAAAGTTAGAAGACACAAGTATTCTAAATACCTTCTCAGAGCTTCTTCATTTAGAGACCCCACTACCTGTGCATAATTTATGTGTGCTCATTCCAGCTATTGCTGATTTAAAATATTAAGACAGCTCACTAACCTTGGTAAAGAGACTCATAGGCTTGAACGATGGAATAAAGCAAAAAGAATAAGCTTGCTGAGCATGCCAGATGAAAAATTTATAATTTTAATATCTTTGTATTTCCATATTCTATTCTATGTTCATCAGAATCTGAACCATGGAACAGCAGTTACTTTATTTCTTTTCTGCCTCCAGGTATACACCAAGGCATCAAGCTGATAGGTTGGTTCATATAACACCAGCTCTCTTATTGCTCCAGATAATTTATTTATAATAGGAATCATGTGTTTTCCCAGTAAGATCCTGATGCAATATGACTGCCTTTTCAGTTTCTAAAGATGCATAACTGTTAAATGGATACAAATATTGATAAAACATCACTCCTTACAGGAGAGCAAATGTGCCCTACAAGGCGGGCTTTCAGTGGTGAAACCTAGGAATTAAATTACACGTCATCTGATTTTCAACCCAGTGAAATATTTCCTCAATATTTAAGGTCTGAACTGATGAGCAGCTTTAGAATTTTCACTTCCATATTAGTTAGTCTAATCATAAGTACCTGGAAGCCCTGCACTAAGTATAAGAGTGCTCTTTACTTGGCTTAGTTCCTGGAGAACGGGCACTGAGGCTCTGTTTGGAACTCGAGTTTACAGAACTACAGAGACAGGTCAATTCCATGCAATAAACCAGAATATATTAAATGGTCCTCTGACATAATATATGCGTGGGATCACGCCAGATCTTCCACCAGTACGTTGAGACACCTGGTGGGAGAAATGAGGGCGTTAACTAGAGAACGTGTCTTACTGCAGGGCGCCTTCGCACATGAGACTTTGCGTGCATGTGCACGACTATTATAAAGTACAGGTTAACTCCCTGAGTGATTCCTGGCAGAATCAGGGCCCTGCAATCAAAGTAAAAAGCGCTGGAAACAGTTATGGTGGCTTACATCAACAAGACGCCAAAAAATTATTAAGAATCATACCTCACCTTATTAATAAGCTATTTAGAGAAACGAACAAAAATCTTTCAATTTTTCCAGGTTGCTGGAAGTGAAAGACACTAAAACACCTTCCAATAAGCATTTAATAGATGTTATTATATATAGACGTATATATATAATAGATGTATATAATGTATATAATATAATGTATATATAATAGATGTTATTA
>NW_009719791.1:0-34521 GCF_000703405.1 Apaloderma vittatum
GCTTTCCCCTGTCTTCTAAACCAAGACATACACCATCAGGCAATTAACTTTATTTAGTTTTTTCTTTCAACAGTCTGGTTGAAGACAACTGTCATTCCACGAAGTGGGAGCAGCCATAGTGAAACACTTGCTGCTTAAGAAACAGATTCCCCAAGTAAGTGAATGTTGTATAAAAGGTTTGTGGGTTTACAAGCGGCTAAATGCAGAAATGTAATTCTTAAGAACAACTCTGGTGTAACATTCACTTTCTGACTCCAAACCACTCTTGGCTGGTGTAACTTGTAATTTTTTGGTTTTTTCATCTGAAATTCTCTTTGCACCTTGCTATGCCCCTCAGGACTAAGCTTTCAGTATGAGAGAAGGCAAGACATTTTTCTCTTACAGAAAACAGGTAAGTATAAAAGTTTATTAGCTATTTCTGAATGTTACAAGGAAAATGACCAATTCCTATATTTTGCACACAGTCAATCAATCAGTTTTGAAAGGATCTGCAACCTCTGACTAATGTTTGGGACCCACTCCCCAAAACTTCTAGAATGGTCTGGATGACACACTCCCCAAAACTGCAAGAATGATCTTTTCTAAATTGCAACCAATTCACCTTATTAACCATTTTTATTCACTCCCTTATTTCCTAGAAATTCTAAAATATCCATTGTTATGCAAAGAGCCTTTTATGAATCCCATGATCAACACCTTAAAGACAAAAGGCTGCTGGCAGTGACAGTATATCAATATAAAATCTCCCACTATCTCAAATACTATCAATGGTTTCTGTGAAAGCTGTCTTGTTATTTTTCCAAGCTGAACGAGAATTATTTCTACGCCAACTCTAAAAATCTCTCTTAGTCTAGAAATCAACTGTGGTGAAAAAAATATGTAAACAACCAGTGCCTTTTAGGCTGTGATTCATAAAACCCAAGAATTTTTCTTTTGTCTAAAACAAATACACTGCAGAGCTAGTGTCTATTTGTTCATTTCAGAAGATTAAAAAACCCTTCCATAGAATTCGATCTTTTTTTGCTATAAAAACATCAATATAAGGTTGTATTTTTAAAAAAATAAAGACCACTTACAGTACAGATAATTCCAGATAACTGAGGACATTTACTAGCTATTTGCCTGAGATGTGGGAGAGCCTGTCCTCTTTCTCAGTTGCTCACTTTGAAGACTCCTCCCTTTCTGTAAACTGTTTCAAAGCAAAATTTGCCTTCAGTTCTCCAGAGTATTGACCTATTCTTCCTTGATAATCACTCTTAAGTTAACATGTAGAAGTCCTGCATTCAGTAACAGTAACTGAAGAAACAGTTTGAATGTACTTGGTCAATACGGTCCTGCGTGTAGGCAGCCATTAAGACACCTACAAGAGTCAGTCCCAGAAGGAAAAGCACAGTGTGGACAAAGCGAACACTTGTGGGAGATGTGTGCAGAACAGATCTTGTAGTGAAACCCTCTCAAGACCATCGACTGACCAGTGCTTTATCCTTGAACACAGTGCTGCCCATTTTATCTTCCCCTTTACTGACTTGTGAAGACTCTCGTAAGTGCTATGACAAAACCCGCTATGATTCCACCAGGCACAAAGCACATCTGAATGGGTCAGTGAAGCCTTTCCAGTTACCAGCTTTTTTGAAGACTAAGATCATGGAAGAATCAGGAAAGGAAAAAAAAAAAAAAAGAGTGAAAGGATAAAAAACCCCAGAGAAACAACACATAAAAACCAAACACGCAACAGTAAGACTGCTTAAATCACTACAGTCATCAAGAAAAAACAAACAAAACAGCTATTTCATACAAAAGCAGTTTTCTAGGCTTATTTCTAAACCTCTTGTGCTCAAGTCTTATGATTGGAATTTGTACCTTGTTTCAATGCACATAATTTTAAGCATATCAGTTAAAATTGAGCTCTGACTACTAGAAAATATGACAAAGTTATAAAACTTCTGAAGCATTTGCTGTTAGGTCCATAAGTTGTAAGATACAAAAACTGCATCAGTTGACAAGGCTGAAGCTTAAAGTCTGACTCAAGCATTACCAGTCCCTTGCAGTTAAAATTTCAAATTACTACAGAACTCTGAAGATGAATGAAAAATACAGGTAGACACAGTTAAAGCTAAGAGGATTGATAATGAAGATACTGTATTGTTACGCATACACAGTGCCTTCCATACCCCTGAGCAGTGTAAGAACTTTAATTTTTGCACTTGAATTGTTACAGTAAAACCTTCAATCACCACACATTTCTAAACAAATTCATATTTAGTCTGGCAAGCTTAAGATTCAAACTAATACATTGAGAGATGCTGTAAACAAACATGAAAGTATACAAACACGCATAATTTTCCAGCTGTGTTACAGTAATGACTAAGTTGACTCTGGAAATATTTCAGTTTTCAGTTATGTTTCAATAATGCAGTCTCAGAAAACAGACAAAGCTTTTTGTTACTAAAATATAATTGTCTTAGATATTTAAATATTCAAATATGGTAATTACCTTCATGGCATGGATTTCTTCTATTAATCTCTCAACTCGTTTTTGGTTCTTTAACTTCAAGTCTTCTGATCCCCTGCAAATGAAGTCTGCCTTTATTAAAACAATCTAGCTTTTGTTTGCTTTATTCTACTGTGAGCAAAATAAAAGAGCAAAATAAAAATATCAAAGAGTGAGCATGAACACATTCCCTTGTTGGTAGATGAACATTCTAGCAAAGAGTTGACCATAATCTAATGCTTCTGCTACTCTGACTGAACATCTATCTACCAGAGTAGTAAGAAAGACAAATGTTACTTTATTAGAAAATGGCAACAATTCTTATCAACTATACATAGGAGGTGTTGATATCTCAAATATAATTACATTTTAAGAACCACAATATCTAAATACAAAAGATCAGTTGGCTTGCTTCTTACTTTGCACAATTTGCTACAATTGTGGGAGAAGAGTATGCTCAATGTACACTCTGAACACAGTAACAGATGTATCTTACACTGTCTCAAATAAGACACACCGTATATTACTGTAGGCTGGTTATCTTTGAAACTGTAATCTACAAAATGTTGCTTTAATTATTTACTTAAATATTAATTAATATTAATCATTAAAAATTAACTATGACCTGCATATCTATGCAAAGTGAATAATATTTTTGGCTATAAAACCTTGCAGACAATTGCAGCAAGAAAATGCTGCACAACATAGGCTCAATAGCAGAATAACCTAAAAGATGAAGTCTGACACATACAGGACCTTTTACAGCACTTCTAAGTGATTTGGATTAGCTTTCAATACACCAAATCCCTTTACAAAAAACATTACGCCAATTCTGCTTTATGAAACTGCCTTCTCAGTTAGTACTTACAGTGTGTCTAAACTGGCATAAAATAAGACAAATAGAACTTATGCATCACATTGCTCAAGTTTTAAATTTAATACATGCTTCTCCCACTTCTCCGTTTTTGGAAAAATGATTAAGATACTGTTTCATTTATAAATGCACAAATAGGAACACTGATGTTTAAAACTGACTTCTTCAACTTTAATTTCCCGATGTGTCTGGTTAGTCTGCGAATAGTCAGAACTCTGGCCTTCTTCACGTCTTTCCTCATCTTCACGACCTGTCAGAAAGACAGAAGACATTATAAAGTTTGTTTTCCTTGATTAGTGTCCATACACAATACATTCATGACAGGGACTTAAATTTTAAAAATTAGTTCAACAAAAAGAACCATTTTTGAAAATCAAATGCATTCATGCATTCCCTTGCTAACCAATCCCAGTTCAGGCAAATTCAGATTTCATTTAAAATCGAACTGCTTCCATAAACATCGGAGGAAGAACAACCAACAGTCTAAAAATGTGTCTGAGGTCTAAACAGAAGACAAGACATTCCTAACTAGCCATACTTTAATATTATTCTTAGAGCTAGTCTGAGCTAGAGATTTGAAAAGACTCACCTTCTGCCTTCACTTTTGCTTATTTTTGTCCCAGTGAAACTACACCAGTACTTTTCCATTAGTATGTAACATGTAAAAGCATTTTCATTATGAAACATTTTGAAAGATTAAGGAGAGACTCCCAAATTAAACATTATTTTTTATAGAACAGAACTTGAGATACAAAAATCTTTTTACATATTTTAACTGATTTTCTTTCAACTTCCTGTCCTACCCAAGACTCTGTTCTCAGAATGTATTTCAGAGTAGACAGTATTAAAGAAAACTTGTCAACAATGTTTTGGTCTTACTTCTCATCCCAAAATAGAAGAAACAAATTCTAAATATTATTAGACAGATGGTACAAACAGACAAATTTTTGGAATCTTTTGTTATTAAATTCCACCATAGGAAACCTTGCCAATGATGTACATTTTGGAGATACAGTGAGCGAATAGTGACTTATAAACTTGCCTTCTTACAAATAAAAAAACACCATCAAAATCAACCTTTATTTATTCAGATACGTCTTACTATCACTCTTAAGATTTTGTATCTAACAGTTAAACTTAAGAAATACTAAAACAAACAAAAAGTAAAACTTGTCTTGAACTTATCCAGTGGGGTAACTTTCAAAATAAGTTGTCAGCTCTTTCTCAAGGAAGTTCTCTACCTCAGATTTGTACTTTGTAATTTCTCAGGGATAACATCAAAAAGATTGCTTGATAGTGATTGACATCAAGTCAGTTCCACAAGAAATATTAGTATTATACACCCTATCAAGTTTGACCAAAGCAAAAAAATAATCTTCAAAGCTCACAGAGAAACACTTCACGCCTGGCTAGCAGATATCCCCAGCGCAGAGACTATAAAAGTGAGACTATACAATTCACTTAAAAAAATCCAAACCAAACCAAACAAACCAAATTCAACCTCATGTATTTTGCACACCTGATTATGCTTGTAGCTAGGTTACTGACACAAAAAAGAGGTTCAGCCATGAGCTGTACTCAGCAGTGGCTCTAGCAAAGGCTGAATCACTCGGAGCAAAACAACCTCTGGAGAGGGGAAGATGCTGACTGCCTGCCCCAACTCTGCCATGGCAGAGAATGAGCGTGCAGAGCTGCACTCCCCAGAAAAACAGGGAAGGGGAACTGTACTGGGGAAGCATTCCTGGGGGTACTTGCACAGGGAGAAAGGAAAAGACAAAGAAAGATTTTGGGACAAGAAGGACTGACTTAAAATTGGTCCCCTGTTCTAAAATTGGTAGAGCAAACATCAGTACTTGACTTGGTTACCCTAGCGAAAATTACTGTGCACACAGGTCTACCTACAAGCATTTCTACAGCAGCTAACAGCAGAAATCACGTGCCAAAAGCACCTGTGCCAAGTCTGCTAGACAGCAGCGTTGCTCAAGTCTCCATGCACTAAGGAAGAAATCCTTAACATTACCATTTGCCATCTGAGCATGCCAACACTTCTTTTTAGAAGATACTGAATGGACTTTTCACAGTTTCTTACGTCACATCTTCTAAATGGAAGAAAGAAAATAAGGTGTCTTCAGGTTGAAGACTTCTTAGATGCTATGTATGTTTGAAGAGTTTGGCACTTCACATGCAAACTGGGGATGCCTTCTCAGAAAGTCTGGAGAGAGATGGTTTCTTGTGTTTTATTTTTATTTTTGTTGTCATTTTAACTAACATGTAAAAACATCCACAAGCTACAAACACATCTGAATTTAAATAACTCATACTTCACATATTAGTTACTGCATATCCAGACACGAAATACATTAACCTTTCTCTCAAAAATGTTTTGCAATGTATTTTTTAATAGAAATATTAATGCAGACACAGCATGTTTCCGGGGCCTACAAGAGCCAAACCCCAGCCTCAACCGCTGCCAGCCAATGAAGGCTGTATAGACATATGACAGCAGGAAGACATATGACATCAGGAATGAGGGAAGGTATTCGCTCCTTGGCAGACTAGAAATACCATTTTTTGTAATCCGCAGTCATTTCTTTCACACGGGATAGTATGCACCAACTGTGTTCTTGGAAGTACTCATAAAGTTCTCAAGAAAGCATTCAGCTCTTTGGGAGAGAAATCAAAAGAAGTTTTGATTTAGATTTACAGTGTGCCTGAAACGATGGGGTTTAGACCACCAGGGTGGCTCCTAGGACACTGAACTACCCACCTCTAATGTTACAAAGCAAGATAGGCAAATTCCTCTTGAGTAAAAAAACTCCAACAAACAACAAACAAAAAAAACCCCATCAAAAACAGTAGCAGATTTTGAAAAATAGTAACAGACATTTACTCACAGTAAGTAAGGTATTTTTTCTAAATAGGTTAAGAAAAGACAACAAGAAAAGGAGAGGTCTGCACTCAAACTAGGAAGAATGCAGTCAGGCTTATGAGTCCAGGGGGAATGGTTTCAAGTTGCAACAGGGCAAGTTTAGGCTGGACATTAGGAAGAAACTCTTCACAGAAAGAGTGGTCAGACACTGGAACAGACTGCCTAGGGAGGTGGTTGAGTCGCCATCCCTGGATGTGGTCAAATGTCGTTTAGATGTGGTGTTGGGTGATATGGTTTAGGGGTGAACTTGTAGTGTAGGGTTAATGATTGGACTTGATGATCCCAAGGGTCTTTTCCAACCTGAATTGTTCTATGATTCTATGAGTGCTTTAAGATCAGGCAATAAAGATTTTTAATCTACTTAGAGACCACAGTATACACAAAGAAATAACTATAAACATAGGCAAATCTCAGATAAAAATTTCTTCTTTCGGTAGAAGCACATTCTAGGATTCCCGGAAAGTCAAGAAGTCTGCAGTTGTAAGTGGAAATAATGTTGGAGATTAAAACAGTTGACTTGTAGAATACTAGAATTAATTGTGGGACTGCTTAAAATTATAATGAATTGAAATTTGTTTTGTCTGAAGAGTGACCCTGCTTAGCATGAGTAGCCGGAACTACTGAAGCCTTAGGCCCAGACTATGAACTTTGACCTAAGTACTGAAGAGCTTAGGCTGAAGAAAGGTCCAGAAACCAACAGTAATGGAGAAGATCAACCAAAAATGCATCCTCAAGATAAGAAAAGAACACCCATGGGGAGAGAAAGGATACACTGAGGAATAAGATGACACCAGACTCAGATTGGACAGAACCATCGCATGAGGTGAGGTGAATGTAGATTGTAAGGGTATAATTGCAGAGGGATTTCTTTAATTGGAATCCCTCTTGGAGGGTCGTCATGGCTGCAGGTATTCCACTAAGAGATGCAACATACAGTAAGCATTGCCTCAAAATACGACAGTTACCAGGAAACTGCACAACAGATATTTCAAGCCACAGGCAGCCAATAGCTGCTGCTGTTTCAAGAGAGAAAGAGCAAAGGGCACAGCATGGGATCAACAGATTACTGGTCAGACAAGAACTATAAACCCTCTCCTGCAATTTACCTTTGCCCAAGAAGTGCACATTACTGAGGAGCATTATTCCAGGAATTGTTGACTTCAGCATAACCTGTGTAAGTGATAACTGGTACATAGTTCCTGGTACTCACTGCTAGTAGAGACAGTATCTGGCAATAAAAGCAGCCACAATTTGGATGGATGAGTACACTCGGCATGGTACAAAGGAAAAAGAGGGCATATCTGAAACCAGTAGAGTGATTTCCAACAAACAATGCATCTAACAAGTGTGTATTTAAAGTCATTAAAAGAACTATATTTAACCCAGAATTTACAGCTAAGGAAGGGAAAAACCAAGAGCTTCAGTCACTTTGCCTTCTTATTCCATGTTCCTCTCACCTCTGGAGGGTGAATAACCATTCCCAGAGATCTGTTCTCTTGCGTGATAGTCTAATCAAGCCTTCCCTAATTCTCAGCATGTCCAAGTCCTTCTCATGCCCAAGCAGGTGGAATAAAGGGAGAGAAACTGACACAGTATTGTTTAATCTCCAAGTTTCCTTCTTTTGTTTTCTTTTTTTTTTCCCCGAAGAAAGAAGTTCGGTGTGAATGGTATTTCAGTCAGTTAAAATTAAATAATTTCACAACTAACAAAAATCTTTGAAGGGCTGAACCAGTGCTGTACTTACTGGAAAGGGCTCTGATCACATACATTATCCCGTTTAAGTTAATGGGATATGGTTTTTGCACATAATACAAGACAAAATGTATGTGTAATAGAAGAGAAAGTTATTTTAAGAGTCTCCCACACAATTAAGCTGTTGCAAAATCTATTTTATAAAAAAGTTCAAGTTTCTTGAAGATAAACCTAAGGTATTCTTAGGTGAAAGAACAAAACAAAAAATCTGGCCTAGGTTCCAAAAACCTAAATCACTATGGACTGGTCCTCATACCAATGATGGCAACAAAAACACACCAAGCAACATGGACAAAACAACCACAAAGGTGCAATATTACATTTAAATTCACATGACTAGTCAAAGTTATTTGCCTTTACATTTTTAAGACAACAGCAGCAAAGTTCTCAGAGGAACACTATATTAGAATAAAATGTTATATTTGGCCACTTTTGAAACTTGTTTTGAGGTCTGTACAGGCAATATGCCTCCAAACTAAGCTAGTATTCAGCCAATTAGAAAAAAATAATGGAAAGCGTGAGTAAAGATTTGTAGATGTATCAAGAAAGGTACGTGTCTACTCTGAACTACAGTATCAACTATACTTGACCAAAAAAAATCTCTCCAAACCATTCTTCAAAAAAATACCCATCCAATGGATTAAGAGAAAAAAAAAAAGCAACAATATGTTTTTGCTCAGGGCTTGTTTAATATATTCTATTAAAAAATGCTAAAATAGTAGAACTGTTTAATTTACAACACGAAAAGTAAAGTCTTTTTTCATGTCACCACGCACAAAAGCTAGCACTGTATATGAAAATAGCTGGGAGACCCAGAATGTCTTAAATTCTTCTCAACTCAAAGTTAATAAAAATTTACTTAAGCAGTCAGCTCCAGCTATCCAAAATGCATGAAAGCCAATAAACTGATGGCCATGTCTTCTTTACTCTGAGCAGCCTGAAGCACATACAACTGTTCTCCTTGGTCTTCAGCCCATGAGGTACTGAACATTTTGGTCCTGACCCAATTATGCACTTAAAACAAATTATTAAATCCTTAAACAACCAGCACTAGACAGACTGGAGTTTCTTTATCCACTTTTGCTTTTTGCCAGCACGCAGTCTAGTCCTAGCTCTTGTAACCAGAAAAGACACTGCACCTAATCTCGCCCAGTGAAAAAAAACCTCACTGTGAGAGTTCATAGCATCCTGAAATACGTGTAATGTTACATAAACACACACCCATCCTCTCCCTCAACATGGTGAAGTCTCTCCTATATGAATTGGTTTCAACAGTTTCATTTACAGTTTAAAGATATCAGTTCTAAGCACTGTTCTGTAATTTTACATAAACATGTCCAAATCCACTCTGCAATATAAGGTCTCTTTTGTCTTTTCCATCACCATCTTTTTTTATGCCTGATAAAAAAAGCAGGGTAGTTCTAAGTTTGCTCCTCTGCTTTAGTTTCCTCCTGTGCTCTCAGGGCTAACGGGTTTTATCTGACATGAGGGTCACACCTGAGAGTGGGACAATAATGAAAAAACCAAGGGCTCGGTGTTGAGGCCTTTTTTAATATTATCTTGTTCAACAGCTTTATCAATGATCTGGATGAGGGGATAGAGTGCTCTCTCAATACATTTGCAGATGACACCAAGCTGGGTGGGAGTGTTGATCTGGTTGAGGGCAGGAAGGTTCTGCAGAGTGATCTGTACAGGCTGGATCGATGGGCTGAGGTCAACTGCATGAGGTTCAACAATGCCAAGTGCCAGGTCCTGCTCTTGCGCCACAACAACCCCAGGAAGCGCTACAGGCTTGGGGAAAAGTGGCTGGAAAGCTGCCTGGCAGAAAAGGGCCTGAGATTGTTGGTCAACAGACAGCTGAAGATGAGCCAGCAGTGTGCCCATGTGGCCAAGAAAGCCAAAAGCATCCCGGCCTGTATCGGAAATAGTGTGGCCAGCAGGAGTGGGGAAGTGATCATGCCCCCGTACTTGGCACGGGTGAGGCCGTACCCTGAATCCCGTGTGCAGTTTTGGGTGCTGCAGAATAAGAAAAACATCAAGGTACTGAAGGGCAACAAAGCTGGTAAAGGGTCTGGAGAGCAAGTTTTATGATGAGCAGCTGAGGGAACTGGGATTGTTTAGTCTAGAGAAGAGAAAGCTGATGGGATGTGGTGATGTAGCTGTCTCAAGGTCACTGACAAGTCAGGATGAGTCCTATTGTGCTTTTATCTTGGTGGCAAGTACCATTACTTTGGTGACAAGTCCAGTAATTTGTGCATCAAGCCCCTTTTGGCCACCTGCAGCCTGAACAGCACATCAAGATAAGCCTTGAATGCCTTGGGAGAAACTCCCATTATGCCGTCTCAAGTGCTGCTACATCAGAGTGACTCAGCATAAACGACCAAAGACAATAGTTTCAAGTTCCTACAAAGAGCAATCCAAAAGGGAGCTCTCTGGGACCGCAGCAGGCTGTGTGACCCAGTACCTCCCTGAGCTGGGATGCCTCTCAGAGTAGATTTGACAGGGATTGAAAGACCTTCCACCAGTGATTTCCTGACGATTCAAAGGCCTGACTGATTTCATGGGGTTCATTGACTGTATGTTCATGAATGTCAGGACATAAAGTGAGTAATTACAGAAAGTCAGTAAAAGGGAAATTTTGATCATAGGTTAACATCTCTGTGTGTTGCCTCCCTGTCTCGATCTAGAATTGTCTGTTAGTCTACTTGTCCTTGTGTGTTATTTGATTTAAACTCTTATCTGTTTGTGTAACCTTGCTGTAAGTTTCAGGTGACCCTTGTCATTTTCGAATCATTATGTCACTATTTTGATTGTAACCAATTCCAACAAATAATTCTGTCAACTTGCTACTGATTAAGTGCTCATTTTTGTGGTCTATCTCAAAATATTAATAAATCCTAAACTGCTGCTAACTGAAAGCAGTCTAACGAAAGCTTTTACTTGTGGCAGAGGAGATCTTATTGCTATCTGCAACTACCTGAAAGGAGACTGTAGCAAGGTGGGAGCTGGTCTCTTCTCCCACATTACTAGAGATAGGACAAGAGAAAACGGGCTCAAATTGCACCAGAGGACGCTTAGACTGGGCATTAGGAAAAATTTCTTTACCAAAGAAGTGGTGAAGCATTGGAAGAGGCTACCCGAGGAAGTGATGGAGTCACCATGACTGGAGGTCTTAAAAAAATGAGTAGACATGACACTTTTGGGACACGGTTTAGTGGTCACAGTGGTGTCAGATTGACAGTTGGAGCTGATATCTTGAAGGTTTTTTTCAACCTTAATGATCCTATGATTCTATGACAAAACATCAAGAATCTACCTTGTAAATTTTCTGTCAGGAAGAAATCTATTTTAAATATACCTGATCATATAGCTATCAACATATTACCACAAATCTGCACAAATTGGGTCTTACTGAATGAATGACAGCAATAAATGAAATCTCACAGGTGAAAAGCTATACGTTAGTCCCAGTGGAGCCTTTTCATAACAAGGGAACCCTGGTAGGTTGAAATGAGCCTGATCCATTAAGATCAAATTGCTCAAAGTAAAAGGAAAAAAATATTTTCATGTACCCAAAGGTACACAACAGCTTTTTGATTTTACTGCATTCAAGAAATTTGCTTCTGAACACTCTCAAGTTTAGAGCAACACTGCTAAAGTATAAAAAGTAATTTAAACCACACTACGAACAGTTGTGTATGTTGCTTAAACTATGCATTAACAAATATCAAAGCAAGAAATTAATCTTAAAAAAAAATTAAATGTATTTAATGTGAGTATTCAAGGTCTCTTCTATACTGACAGGAAAAACATGGAACTAAGTAATGATCTAGTTCTTGCTGGTCTTCTTTCTTCATTTTAGGGCACACCAAAAACACTGGTTTCATTTTATAGTTACTTAACAGTCTTCTAACCAAGAAATTACCATGGCAACAGAGTATTCTAAACGTTAATTTTTGGTGCTATTTGGAAACAGAAAATTCTAAATTCAAAACACCTGCAGCTGGATCATATATTAGCCAGAACTAACAATAGTACATAATCTTATGAGTGAATAATCTAAGTGAAAAAATGTTTCTGGAACTTCATTACAAATATTTCCCTCTATTATCTGGAATGTCAGTTTGAAAGATCTAACGGTTTTTAGATTCTTAGGAAAAGTTAGGAATTGCCAAGTTTTTCTTTTTCAGAAAAGGAATCGCTATATTATGGTATATATTTTATACAGGCGTAAATATCTGGAAATAGCCAGTCTTAGACATATTACAGCTTCATGCATTTGCATTATAACAACATATATAAGTAAGATGGTAAAGGCAGCAAGAACATCGTAAATGCACCTCTGTGGTGTATCAGAGTTCAGCGGACAGTTGTACATAAACATATACCCACAGAAAAGAAAAACCCTAGACATTTAAACCTAATGAAAATCAAAACAAAATGAGTTTTCAGCCAAATTAGTTTCCTGAACTGTTCCCCCTTACAGTCACATGAATGCAAGCGAACTACAAAACAAAAAAGCAAAGTGAGAATGTACCAGAAGAAGACAGACAATAAACTAGACTAGTAAATGAGCTATTTCTCTATTTAATGTAGGGATCAATTCCCAGCACAGAGAGAGATAAGGAACAGTCAGTCTCCTCAGTGTATGTGCCATACCAAGGTAGTGTTAATCTTCCCTTTGCCATTTTCAGCTACATGCAAACAGGTCCGAACGAAGTGGACTGAATTACATCACAGTACATCTAACAAAATGTACATGAGGCAACTTTTTCTGGATTAAAGCCCAGCATCCTGCAGTCCAAAGCAGCAGGAGTGCAATCCCTAGCTGGAGGCACCCACAAAGCAAAACACCTGTAGCCTCTCAGGCCACTGGGCACTCAGCCCATCAGGTTCCTGACACAAGCTGCTGAAGATGAATGGGGAAAAAACCACACTGCCCACTTGGGCATGTTTCCACCTCTCCCAGGGAAAAATTAATCCACATGCTCCTTGCGAGTTACTTCAAACCCTCCTTCCAGTCTGTTCATGCTGTTTTCATTGTACTTTGTCAACTGAAGCACTGAAACACAAGTTTCTTTTTCAGTATTGTATCGCCTTTCCTCCTGTATGAAGAAAGTTAGCATTTCTAGCCTAATTTCTCCAAGTGGAAAACAGAACAAGCACTCTGCTCGCAAAGATCACTTAGATCTAAAGGTTTTGAAATGCAATTCCAAATATCTCAGATATTGGGAGGGAGTAAGCTAGTATAGAATTACCTGCTTGTTGCCAAAGACCAAAATTTAATAGATTTCCTGCTCCAAAGTCAGTGTCTCATTGTATGGAGTCAGGCTCTATGTAGTATTTTCAGAAAGCATTTGAGCTCTCAAGTCCAAACCTGGATCATAGCTGGCTAGACACATTTCTAAACCCTAAATAAACAGCAGTAGTTGTGAATGTCCAGATAAGCAAAAACTGTGATAAACTAGCCCAGAGATGCTATACTACATAAATCAGTGCATATGTCACCACATGGAAGTAAAAATTACACAAGTTTTCCAAAACAGAGGACTATCTGAAGACAATTTCTAACTCTGTATTTAACTGATGAGCTGAACATGAGTTTGAAAACCTCCAGCTGGCACTCTGCTAAAAGTATTTCCACGGAATGTTGCAGGGGGATGTGATCAAGGCAGTCAACACAGCCAAACTCAAGCCAATGGATTTCTACATTTAGGATTTCTTAATTAAACCAGAGATCTTGCTAGAAGCCACATGTGAATTTCACACTCTTATGCTTTTGGTTTTTTCCCTTTTTTCCCCCCTTTTTTTCTTCAAATGGTGAACTTTTTACAGGCAAATAAGAGAGCACTGCTCCCATGGCAACATTATGAATGTCTGTATTACTTGCATAATCAGAAGTGTAGCAACATACCTTGACAATACTGATTCATAAACAATGGGTACTTTTTGCACTAACTACACACTGCAAACATAACCCAAATCTGTAGAGCTGACCATCTATACTGAAAAGGAATTGTGGCAAGACTAGGTATGACACCTTTCACGTAACAGTCTAAAATGCAACAACAGTGTTTCCAGTAATAATTGGGGTGGGTGGGTGCGTGTGAGTGTGATTGCTTTGGCTTAGGATTGTTATTTTTTTTTCCCATACACTCCAGGAACCTCGTCCTGGAGTGTGTGGAAGATAACTTCCTCACAGAACTGGTGAGGGAGCCAACCAGGGAAGGTGCACTCCTGGACCTGCTTCTTCTGAACAGGGAAGAACTTGTGGGGGAAGTAAAGGATGGAGGTCGCCTAAGGCACAGTGATCATGAGATCATGACATGCCTGAGTTTTCAATCCTTGGTATAATAAGGAGAGGAGTTAGTAAAACTGCCACCCTAGACTTCTGGAGGGCAAACTTTGGCCTGTTCAGGAGACTGATTGACAAAGTCCCTTGGGAGACAGCCCTGAAGGACATGGGAGTCCAGGAAGGGTGGACATACTTCAAGAGGGAAGTCTTAAAAGCGAAGGAGCAGGCTGTCCCCGTGTATCTGAAAACAAGTCGACGGGGAAGGAGACCAGCCTGGCTAAATAGGGACCTGTGGCTGGAAATCAAGAACAAAAGGTGAGGCTACAACCTCTGGAAGAGGGGGCAGGTCTCTCATGAAGACTATAAAGATGTAGTGCAGCTTTGTAGGGAGAAAATTAGAAGAGAGCCAAAGCACAGCTAGAGCTCAAACTAGCTGCAGCTATTAAGGATAACAAAAACAGTTTCTATAAATCCATTAACAACACAAGGAGGATTAGGGAAAATCTTCATCCTTTATTGGATGCAGAGAGTAACTTAGTAACAAGGGATAAGGAAAAGGCTGAGGTGCTCAACTCTTACTTTACCTCGGTCTTTAGCAGTGAAGTCAGCTGTCCCCTGGGTACCCAGCCTCATGAGCTAGGAGACAGGGAGGAGGTGCAGCATAAGGTCATCATAATTAAAGAGGAAGTGGTCAGTGACCTGCTACACCACTTGGATGCACACAAGTCTATGGGACCAGATGGGTTACACCCAAGGGTGCTAAAAGAGTTGGCAGACGTGCTCGCCAAGCCACTGTCTATAATTTACCTGAAGTCCTGGTTAGCTGGGCAGGTCCCAATGGACTGGAGGGTAGCAAATGTAACGCCCATCTACAAGAAAGGTAGAAAGGAGGACCCAGGAAACTATAGACCTGGCAGTCTGATCTTGGTGCCAGGAAAGGTCATGGAGCAGGTCATCTCAAGTGACATCACATGCCAATTAAGGGACTACCAGGGGATCAGTCCCAGTCAGCACGGATTTATGAAAGGCAGCTCCTGCTTGACAAACCTGATCTCCTTCTATGACAAGATGACCCAATTATTGGACGAGGGAAAGGCTGTGGATATTGTCTATCTAGACTCTCAAAAAGCATTCAACACTGTTCCACATAGAATACTGATAAAAAACCTGGTGGCTTATGGTCTGGATGAGCATATGATCTGTTGGATAAAGCACTGGTTGGACAGACAGGCCCAAAGAGTGGTCATCATTGGAGTTAAATCCATCTGGCGGCCGGTCACAAGCGGTGTTCTGCAGGGCTCAGTGTTTGGACCACTTCTGTTCAACATCTCTATTGATGACCTTGATAAGGACATTGAAGGTATCATCAGTAAATTCGGAGACGACACCAAGTTGGGTGGGAGTGTTGATATGCACAAGGATAGGGAGGCTCTACAGAGGAACCTGGATAGATTGGATCAATAGGCCAGGGTTAATGGGATGAGCTTCAACAAGCCCAAGGGCGCTACAGGCTTGGGGAAGTGTGGCTGGAAAGCTGTCTGGCAGAAAGGAACCTGGGGCTTCTAACAGACAAGCATCTGAACATGAGCCAGCAGTGTGCCCAGGTGGCCAAGAAGGCCAGTGGCATCCTGGCTTGTATTAGAAACAGTGCGACAAGCAGGAGTAGGGAGGTGATTGTGCCCCTGTACTTGGCACTGGTGAGGCCTCACCTTGAGCACTGTGTTCAGTTTTGGGCACCTCAATGCAAGAGGGATGTCGCAGTGCTAGAGTGAGTACAGAGGAGGGCAACAAAGCTGGTGAAGGGCCTAGAAAATAAATGTTAAGGAGGAGCTGGGGCTGTTTAGTTTGAAAAAGGGGAGGCTGAGGGGAGACATCACTGCTCTCTACAACTACCTGAAAGCACATTGTAGAGAGGTTGGTGCTGGTCTCTTCTCACAGATAATTAGCAGAAGAACAAGAGGGAATGGCCACAAGCTGCAACAGGGTAGATTTAGGCTGGATGTTAGAAAAAAAAATTTAACAGAAAGAGTAGTCAGGCAGTGGAATAGGCTACCAAGGGAGGTGGTTGAATCAACTTACCTGAAGGTGTTTAAAGGTCATTCAGATGTAGTGTTGGGGGATATAGTTTAGGTGTGCACTCTTGTAGAGTAGGGTTATAGGTTGGACTTGATGATCCCAAGGGTCTTTTCCAACCACACTGATTCTATGATTTTATACATTTCCACTTTAAATAAGACAGGCACTTTTCTGTAGAAACTGCAGTTGTTAAAAAAGGTGCACTCAAAAAAAGGTTTACAAACTTTCACCCCCATTCTGAAGGAATTTAAGAAAATATAACGTGACTCATGTTAACGTATTATTTTTAAAGATTAACCTTCTTTTATCTAAAAATGAGCCCTAGTTAATGCTGTCGAGCACTCACCATGCTTTCGCTTACCTTTCATGAACCGCTGTACTACCCTAACCATCAGTGAGGAGCTAGAACTCTTTCTTCTGACTGCCCGGTATCAGATCAGCAAGCGCTTTAAATGCAACTTAAATTCAGTCTGTCTGTTAAAACTACAAACATCAAAGATGTCTGACAGAACTATGAGATGCAAAGACTCCTGGCTATGTAAGTCAGCAAGAGGTCTATTATGTACCAACTCCTTTGCAACAGAATGTAAAACTAAAGCATTTGAATACACATCACTCCATCTTGCAAGGAAAGCAGCAGCGCAACAAGCAGTTAGAAGTTCAGCTGAAAGGACAAAGCTTCAAATCATTCTCCCTTATTCTACCTCAGTTTGACTGTCTCACTCACAGTGTACCAGTCACTTGAAAAAGTGCATTGTAGAAATGTTTTCAAGAGACGAATGGTAAGGGAGCGTATAAACTCTTGTAAATTGTAAAGACAGCACTGTTTCCCTTTGAATTAGGTTTGTGTGGCCAGGTTTTTGCAGGGTGAGGGGGCTAATGTGATGGCTATAGCTACTAGATGCTTCCCCTAGGTCTGATAGATCCAATGCAATTCAGCTCCAAAGAGGAGTAAGAATATGTGAAAACACCAAGGTCAGTGAAGAAGAGGGCGGGGAGGATGTGCTCCAGGCGCCAGAGCAGAGATTCCCCTGAGTCATGGTGAGGGCCGCAGTGAGGCAGGCTGTCCCCCTGCAATCCATGGAGGCGACAGAGGTGTAGATGTCTACCTGTAGCCCGCAGAAGACCTTACACTGGAGCCAGTGGATGGCTGAAGGAGGCTGTAACCCCCATGGGAAGCCCACTTCAGAGCAGGATTGCTGGCAGGACTTGTTACCCTACGCGCAACTTGTGCTGGAGTAGTCTGCTCCTGAAGGACTACACCCCATTGAAGTGACTCACATTGGGGCAGTTCATGGAGAACTGTCTCGGAGGAGAAGTATTCACATTGGAGGAGTTTGTGAAGAATGGTCTCCCATGCGAGGGACCTCACAGTGGAGCAGAGGAAGAGTGAGGAGTTCTCCCTCTAAGGAAGATGGAACAGCAGAGACAACATCAGATGAACTGACCACAACCCCCATTCCCCGTCCCCCTTCATTGCTCAGGGTGAGGAGGTGAATAAATTGGGAGTAATGTTAAGCCTGAGAAGAATGGAGGGTGAGGGGAAGGCATTATTTTTATGATTTAGTTTCATGTCTCATTGCCTTTCTTTAATTTGATTGGCAATAAACTCAATTAATTTCCCCACTGTTCTGCCTGTTACAGAATTGGAGTGATCTCTCTGTCGTTATCTCAAGCCACAAGCCCTTAGTTTTAATTTGTCTCCTGTCTAGTATATTTTAATGTGTCTTCCCTCATTTACATCTAGCTCCAGATAACTGTTGAATAGTCAGAGAACCATAGAATGGTTTGAGTTGGAAGAGGCCTTTAGAAGTCATCTAGTGCAGCATCCCTCCAACAAGAAGGGACTTATTCAACAAGATCAGGTTGCTCAGAGCCTCATCCAATCCGATCTTTACACTTCAGGGTATGGGGCACCCACCACCTCTTCGGGCAACCTGTTCTGGTGTTTCACCACCCTCAGCATAAAAACTTTCTTCCTTGTATCTAGTTTCAATCTACCATCCTTCAGTTTGAAGCCATTACACCGTGCCCTATTGCAACAGATCCAACCAAAAATTCTGTCCCCATCTTTTTTTAAACTGCCTTTAAGTACTGAAAGGCCAGAACATGGTGTCCCGGGAACCTTCTCCAGGCTGAAAAATCTCAGCTCTCTCACCCTTTCTTCCTGGGAGAGGTGTTCCATTCATATGATCATCTCTGTGGCCCTCTGCTGAATGTGCTCCAACAGGTTTTTGTCCTTCCTGTGCTAGGGGCCCGAGCTGAAAACATTATTGCAGGCGAGGGTCTCACCAGAGTGGCATAGAGGGAGAGAATCACCTCCCACAGCCTGCTGGCCATACTTGTTTTGATGCAGCCCAGGACACAGTTTT
This sequence comes from Apaloderma vittatum, assembly GCF_000703405.1. Lineage (NCBI taxonomy): Eukaryota > Metazoa > Chordata > Aves > Trogoniformes > Trogonidae > Apaloderma > Apaloderma vittatum. The sequence continues at coordinate 18,790 of NW_009719791.1, forward strand.
GATGCAGTCTTTCTGGGCTGCAAGTGTGCATTGTCCAGCTTTTCATTCACCAGTACCCCCAAGTCCTTCTCCACAGGGCTGTTCTCAATCCCCTTCCCTGTGCTGATACTAGGGGTTGCTCTAACCCGGTGTACAACCTTGCAGTCAGTCTTGTTGAACATCATAGGGCTCAAACTAACAGGCTAGTAAACTGCACTTGTTTAAATGTGCATTTCAAGCATCCTCATACCATTCTTCTGGCCAACCAGTTACTCTTCGCATACTGTAATTCAGTTTCAAGAAACTACATGACTTCCTTCATGGATTAGCCATTCCTAATCAACGCACCTCCAATATGTTATGGCCAAACAGTCAGCAGGTCAACAGAAATACTATCGCACTCAGATTAGCATGCAAAATCAGTCATTAAGCAAAACATCAAGATTAATTTATGAACCACAACAAAGCTGCTCAGCTCCAGCTGTAGGAACGTCAGTCTGCTGTGCTAGGGTACTGCTTGCAAGTGAGATGGGAATGGGGAAATAGGGAGAGTGACATTTATATGTCAAACCTACAAGAATGCATGCTGCCCCTTCATTTTATGCTGGTAGAACTGATCTCATATATCCATCAACTCATTTGCTTTGAACAACATCCACTGAAAGTAATTATTTGCATCCAGAAAGGTGGCAGAGCTTACCATGGGCTTTTAAAAACACCTTAGCTGACTCAAAGCTTAGTATGTAAATTCTGTAGACTGCCAGTCAAGCCAATTCTTTTTTGCATAACTTTGCTTTTTAGTAGTTTATTTAGATTTGAAGTTCTTTAAACATTATATCAACTTGTATAACTACTTTTATTTACCATTGATGTTATGATAAATTAATTTACATGCTCAAAAAATGAAGAAAAACATACTCTATCCTATACTTAAAACATATTGTGTCCATGTCATTTTAGAAGCCCCCTTTGTCAGCTTTATCTCAAAATTTAATTTTCAAAATTTGTCTGAAACTCAGCATTTCCAACTGAGTTTAATTATTGATCATTTCTGCAAAAAGATGGTATATTTGCCTCCTAATGTAGTCACCAATGTAAAACCTAGAGAGTCCTAGAGCCAATACGTTACAACTTGTCTCAGCTAACATGGAAGAATAGGACATTAAAAAAGTGTGTATTCTGGAATTAAATTTGTTAACCTGGTTTCTGAGGAAATTAACTTTGTCAGCACATTGTTTGCCTGTCAGTATCCCTCCACAGGAACCTTTGGGCTTACTAAACAGAAACCAAGCTTGACAAATCAGCACAGGCCAGAGGTTCTACACATTTTGTGAAAACTGGTAGCCAAGTAGAAGATAAGGACTAAAATTAGCATGCCTGGCATGAAAGAAATACACAAGCAGAATTCAAATCTTTTCCATTTTAGCTGCCAAGTAGTACATGCATACTCATTTGCCAACATGTCTGGCTCTGAACCACCCATGGCACACCAGTCACATCTGATCAGCCAAACAGGTGGGAAACACAGGCCATAACTACAGTTACTGACTAGCGCTCAAAGAAAATAATTCCAAGGATAATACACTAAAAAATCTGGATATACAGAGGAATAACTGAGGGTATTGGTATGAAGTTTTAAGGAATACCAGACTCAAAGCTGTAAGATGCCAGGCATCATCGGTTCTGGAACTTGAACACAGAACATGTTTTATTCTTACCACATTCTTTGGACTGATGTTTTTAATCTTGTGATTGAAGCTTGAAGGGAAATTAGAATACTGACAGCTTGCTGAACTGGACAGAAAGGGAGGTTCTTCTGTGCAAGATACTTCATGTAAAAAGAAACATTTTTATAGTTACTTCAATTACATTCAGCTTACATGAGTCTCACATGTTAAGAAGCCACAGAAAGAATGGGATCCCTGTGTAATATTCTAGCAGTACAATGTTTGCCAAATAGTCATATCTTATTATTACCAGAAAATGCATTACTTTAGGAATCTGTCATTCAATACAACCACTCATTTTGTACTAAGACTCACCCACTTCAAAATTTCTATTTCAATGTCACTAAACAGTTGTTATTATGCAGGCATACAGGAATCACAAAGGTAAAATAGTTTCAACTTCATTAAACTAAACTGGACAGCAACCAAGCAGCAATCAATTTCATTAAACAAGTAAAACTCAGCATCAACTGAGGAATGATCAAGTTGATTAAATGACTACTAAATAATATTGATTTCTCTATAAATCTGAAGGATAAAAAATGAACTAAATATAACAATTTTTAGATTATCTATAAATATGGATAACACGTTTTGGTGAACACAGAAACGTAATTAATCTTACTATGATAAGAAAAATAAACTTTTTGGTGTAAAATCGGGACTACTTTTCTTAAAACCCCTCCTCAAGTAAAGTTTGTCCCTGTCCATACATGTAAGAAGAGAACTAATTACTAAGAAACCAAAAGGCAGGAAAGTTCTTCAGGTAGGTGAAAGCTACTATCAAGAAAGGGGAAAGCCTCAATTACCAACTTCTGCTGCTAAGGTGAAAAACAGTATTTAGTTCAAGTAATTTTTGTATAGAAGCAAACCAGACCTCAAGTTAAATCTTGCAACAGTTATAGCTAATTTCTATCATACGAGTAAGTATCATCAGTACTGAGGCATTTTGGAGGAACAAGCATCTCTCCTTGTGCTACACTGTCCTCACAAGCTGCAGGAATTTCCATCTGCAAGTATACTTTAATGACAAAATTTTCTCCTGTCTCTAATCTGTAACTCTTAAGAGCATCTACTTTCTTGTCTGACGATCAAATAAGACACTTCTAAAGTTCAGACAGATAAAACAATATATCTATATAACTAGCACAATACACCACAACAAAACCATCACACAGAATATAATCTGAGAGGCATGTCATGGAACAAGGGAGTATAAGGAAAGCAAAGAATGATCTCTAGTCCAATGAAATGATCAAATAACTGTTACAGTGAGAGAAGTTCAGAGTGTGGGGGAGAAGGTGAAAAAAAGAAAAAACCTTAAGCACTCTTCTTCTATATCTGTAGAAAAAAAGCTGTGGTGATAAACTCATTTAACATTCATGTTTTCAAAGGAAGAAATTCTCTACTATAAACAAAAGGGAGGGAAAAAGAAAATAAGAACAGAAAATATTTGTATGTAGCTTTTACACTTTTGAAGTATTTGGTTCCTCTGCACACCTTCTTATAAAAACCCTGTATTTTTTAAAAAATGCTAACAAAAGCATATTTCAGATGTCTACTAATGGACTACGAAGTCTAGCATAAGACTTTTCATGTGCCTTATGCTGCTTCTAGCACAAGGCCACCCAGCAGGCAAATAAATTATATGTAACACAACACACTGGGTGAGTGCAACCCCTGTTCAGACCTAGGGTACTTATATGACTGGCAAAAGCCATGGATGGCCTCACAGACACACTAGTAAAAGGGAAATCCAGATGTGCATTGCAGATTTTTCTAACTTACTCAAAAGGATGAATATCCAGCCTGGGTCAAAGTCTACTAAAATCACCAGAGGGTGAGGGGAGCTTCTGCTGGATTTTAAACATGCTTCAATACTCTGAACATGCCGGACTCTGAAACAGTATACTACTTCACACACAGAAAATGCTCTCCCATTAGGAGATTTCTGCTAGCAAGTCTCTTTGTGGGAACTCTTTCTCTCATATAACAGTTAGAGACAAGCCAAAAACATCTTAAAAAGCAAAATATTTCACTTCTCAGTCTTTCTAGTGGGAATGAAAGATTACCTTGCTATATCAGTTAGAGTTCTTTATTCCCTGAGAACAGCTAAAAAAAACCCCAATTTCAAGATGAGAATTTTTCATAAATGCAAATACATGGGAAAATCAGTGTTTGGGGTAAAAAAAAATAAAATCCAATAATCTACATTCTTCCTGGAAGTTTCTTCATAAAAAGAAACTGAGGAAAAGGATGAGTAGGAAAAGCAGAAGGAATAAAGAGCTTAAAATACCCCTGCCAGATGTCTGACAGAAACTATTCTTTTGTTTAAAAACTATACCTTCTAACAGTTAGTTCAAGCAGTTACCAAGACACGAGATCTGCAAGAGGTTGTGCAACTATCCAAGAACTAGGTACTAACAACTTGGAGCAGTGCTCCTTGTTGCAACAGAACAAAACCTCTCACATTACCCACCTATTTCAGGTATAGTGTTTTCACTGTCCAGCTGTTTTGAAACTTCTCTCCCACACCACATGCTGGTTCTGTTGGGGGATTCCCTTTGTCTGAATCTTGCTACTTTCTTCTTCAGTCTTCAGCTTTTTTATACCAAATACACACACATTTCCCCTCCTTCTGAGCTCTCTTCATTCATCATCCTATTTCCTTTTGTCCAACACACCTCATTACCCACCTATCATTTTTGACTGTTGCAATATTTAAATTACCAGCTACTTCTCTCTTCCCTTCCATCACTGTCATTATTTCTGAACTGCTGCATGAGCAAGCAATCACCTTAACTGCCCTTTTGCTTTACATCATCTGGAATTACAGTTTTATTATGCAGTTAAGTGTAAGTTATGCTCTTCTGCTCCTATGCTAGTCATTTATTTTGCATCAGTCCCCCAGTGATTTTTGTCTCTGGATGGAATCCCTTATTGATTCCTTTGAACCAGTTGCTATTCAAAACATTTCTTACCAGCCTCTCACGCAACCAATGTCTATTCACCCATTCCTTCCTACCTTAGTGTATCTGTACATGACCTCAGACTTTTTCTAATGTGCTCTCATAAAACAGCAAGGAGAAATCATACAGTCATTTAGGTTGGAAAAAAAAAATCACAGAGTCTTACGGTTAACCTAACACTACCGAGTCCACCATTGAACTGTGTACCTAACACTCAATCTAAACCTCCCTTAGTGCAACCTGAAGCTATTTCCTCTCGGCCTGCTGCTTGTGACTTGGGAGCAGACACCAACTCCCATCTCTCTACAGCCCCCTTTCAGGTAGCTGTGAGAGTGACAAAGTCTCCCCTCAGCCTCCTCTTCATATCTCTTCACCTCTCCTCACAAGACTTGGTCTCCAGATGCTTCACCAGCTTCCTTGTCCTCAGTATCAAGCTTACTGATCATTTAAATGGAAGTTCTCTAAGAGACATTACACAAATACTCTACTGGACCCAATTTTGACCTGCTTACTCAACACTAAAATTACAGAACAGAAAAGCATGACTCTAAGTCAGGTGACTACACAACAAAAAATAAACCAGAATAAAAACTAACAGAATATTTACTTTCTACAAAAGTGACAAATTATTTACATTTTAAATAGTTAATTTTGAATACACACAGACACACACTTCATGTGGTATTAAATGCCATAGGAATAAATATAGCTCATTGTGGCCCATCTTTGAATGGAAATGGTAATGATAATTTTTTCATATAAAATCATTACAAGAACTTAAAATCCCTTTCAATGAATTTAGTAGCTGGTGATTTTTGTGCTAAAACCTCTAAATAAAAAGCCTCTTCCCTTAATTGTTCTTCACTACTGATCTCCACAGCACAAGACAAACTGAAAAGAATTTTATCATTGCCATATCAATTGGCAATGAGTTCATAATCGATTACTATTTTCCTCCTAGGAACCTCCCGTCCTCAAGCCACCTAATTCTATTAAGAAATCATCCAACACCCCCCCCTCTTCCTTTCTACGCCCATTTCAGCCTTGCTTTCCTCTTCATTTGGCAGCAATCTTCATTCAGGTCCAGCAACACAATGGCTGCAGAAAGACGTCTGCAATGACAGCAGTAAGCAATTAAATGCATTTACTGTAACAGAACCAGCTTTTAAAATTTTATTTTATCCATACATATACACCCATAAATTATATCTGATAAAAGACTATACTGTGCACATCAAGTATCTCACAGTTCCTTTAAAATAAAAGTTACAAAGTTTCCCATGACCATGTTTGCATGTTTTTTTCATTATCATACGCTACCACACCAAGGAACCACAGATGTTTTGTTTTATGAGAGCATCATACTAGTCTACGTGGCCTACCACACACACTTTATATAAACCACTTGAGCTAAGGAAAAGTTTTCATTTCAGTCCTGAACTACAGTAGTTTGATAACGGCTGTCTTCAATATCATCAGAAGTAAAAAACTGCATGGTTTGCTACATTTAATTGCTTCAGTAATCTGTTGAAACAAAATCTGTGTGAATAGCAGATCAGAATTTGCTGTTAATATTAGTATAACTGATGATGTGGCAACTCTAGAAGCTTTAGAAACAGCTGCTGGAACAGCTCCTAGGGAAAAAAAAAAAAAAAGCCACAATTCCTCAGAATTCTATCTCACAGAGTATAAGTTTGGAAATTTCATAAGCTTTCAAAAGACCTTTTCCTTAGGACATTTACGTGGTCTGTAAAAGTATGTCAGCAATTTAACACTTGAACTGTTTTAAGTGGAATTCAAGCCCAGTCAAGCACAACTTCTCCTTCAAGAAACTGTTGTGCTTAGATTTATTAGTAACACAAGTAATGCAAGAATTTTTACATGCACTTCCATAGAGCTAAAATGACTGCTGCCAAGTATTCCAGAGTTTAAAGTGAAAGTCCTGCTTGCTTTCTTACTTTGCACAGGCTTGTAATTTCCATCAAAAAAAAAAGTAGTAATTTGCCAATAGAGTGAGAAATAAACTGACAGAAAAGATGAGCTATTTGGTTTTTAATTGTGTAAGAATTTATTTTTTCTCAGCTCTCATAACTTTTTTATATGCCTTTCCAAGACTTCGGTCTGATTTAAATGACATATAAGAGACTATATGGCCAGCTTCAAGAAAGTATAAGGCCATGTGCAAGCCAATGTTACACAGATCTTGGCAGTGCCACAACTTCAGCGTTGACTACAGAGCATCCTAGGCAACTGTACTTCTTCAGAAGTATCTAAGTGCTAACTGCTTCGCCTTGAGAATAATCTGAAGTGGTCACAGATGAACCTAAAGCTGACTTAAGTTGCCCAAGAGACAGAGGCTCTTTAGTATAGCTTAACCATACTGGCAGGTAGCTCAGAACAGTACTAGACCTGGTGTCCACCTTCTAAGTAACAGTCTAGATGCTGGGCACTTACTGAACTGAAAAGCCTAAAACTACAGACCTTGTTCAGCGCTTCTACTTCAAGACAGTGGTTTGGTCAGCAAGCCAGATAGGTGCTGGAACGAACAAGTCTCATAAGCCAGAGACAAAACAGTAAAAGGGAACTCATCTGTAGACCAGAAAGAATAATTTCCTCAGGGACAAAGAGTTCCGAATTCCACTATTTCCTTTGAGGGGGCTCATGTACTTTATGCTAATTGTTGGATAAGCAGCCTTTGGAGCACTGTCAAGGAGTTTTCCTACGGAAATGCTCCCACTGGTGAAATAAATGACCAGGCTCCTCTCACCCTAAAAAATCTCCCTTTGCCGGACGGTAGCCCAGCAGTAATTACTCTATAGTCTTTGTGATTAGTGCACTCTGCTGGTCACTGAGATTACAGGATTCATCACAGACTGAGGGAATCTATACACCAGTTTTTTCAACTACTGGCAAGTTTTCTAACAACTAAGCCATTAAACAAAAAAAATGCAGCATTTTCCCCATCAGAGGCATGCCTTGAAAGAAGGTGTGATATTTTGAATAAGATGTATTTTTGAATAAGACATCTCACAGCTCAGTCCAATACTGGATAACTGGTCAGATACCTCATCTCATGCCTTACTTCTCCCTTATATAAAGACAGCACACAGGAATATTAAATTGCCCTAAGGGAACTCCTAGATTCCCACACAGCCCAGGGGATAGCACACAAAACAGATCTTTGGGGTTAGCTACTTGATTTCAAAGAGAAGCCAGTGTGACAGCACTGGGCTGACCAGTATTTTGGACTGCTTTACATATCATAATGCCTACAGCACACAGCCACTGTTACTTTAAAAGTTGCCATCTAAGATTCTTTTTTATCATTAGTAAAGAAGGTCCAGGAATTGATTTAGAAATATCACAACATATCTTATTTGAATGTAATAAAAAAATCTGAATGTTCATATCAGCTTGTTCATGATAGAGGAAAGCAATCCTCAGGAAAACTCAGGATGGAAGGCCTAAGTGTTCACTTCTCTGATTACTGTGGGAAATAAAACTCCTGAAAATTACATTTTGCTTTACTTATTACCGGAATGCAGCTTTTTTTGAGTTCTTCTGCAACAGATAAGAGACCAGCTCCCCCACCCCAGATATACCCTTCGTCACGTTTTCAAAAAAAAAAAAAGTGAAAGTATATGGTTCTTTTTTAAAGCTGATTTGTAACTACTCTCCAATGAACTCATTACGTAAAATCATCAAAATGATACAACATAAGGGCTCCTTTGACTACCTTTTTGAACCCTCTAGTCCTTTGGCACTTACAGCCTTGACCACTAGTTAATTTCCATAGCATAAACACCTGCCACACAATATAACTGCACATCATATACTCATCCTGATTATTTCAGGTGTTTCTGGTTGAACACCCTTCCAAAATCCTGTTCTTATTTCACAGAATTACGACTGCCTAAAGATAAACAGTGAGATGAAGAACAGCCCACAAGCCAACTGAAAAGCTCACTGCAGTGGAAAGGGACAGCCTGTCTCCACTCCTTCTCCACGCCCACCCATTCCCTGGTCCCACGTTTCTGCTGCTCACAGTCCCTGTAAGACCCTGCTACCTTAAATGAATAGCAGAAAACTATCCTGGCAAAAAAATAATTCTGCTCACAGAAAAGGGAGACAGAATCATGTGGCTGGAATCGGTGAGGAACAAGGAGAGTGAGAAGCCTCAGCTTCAGAAGTAGTGAGTCCAGCTGCCCATTGTGTTGGGTTTGCCTGGTCATATTTCAGTGGCGGAGGGCCTGTAGGAGCAGCTTCTGCAAGAAGCTGCTAGAAGTTTCTCCTAGGTCTGACAGAGCCAATGCCAGCCGGATCAAAAGACGGACCCGCTGCTGGCCAAGGCTGAGCCTATCAGTGATGACAGGATATGAACACCTCTGTGAAAACATATTTAAGAAGTGGGGCCACACAACAACTGGCAGAGAGAGAGAAGAGTGAGAATAAGTGAAGACACCAAGGTCAGTGAAGAGGAGGGGAAGGACGTGCTCCCGGCACCAGAGCAGAGAATTCCCTGGGTCACGGTGAAAACCACGGTAAGGCAGGCTGTCTCTCTGCAGCCCACGGAGGTGACGATGTGTAGATGTCCACCTGTGGTCCATGGAGGAACCCACACTGGAGCAGATGGAAGCCTGAAGGGGGCTGTGACCCCACCGGAAGGTCGCACTGGAGCAGGCTGGCTGACAGGACTTTTGTGACCCCGCGAGGGACTCATGCTGGAGCAGTTTCCCCTGAAGGACTCCACAACATGGAGAGAGACTCACATTGGGGCAGCTTGTCAAGAATGGCCTCTCGTGAGAGGACTCACGCTAGAGAAAGTGTGCGAAGACAGTCTCCCCCGAAAGGGACCCCACGGGGTCCCAGGGGAAGAGTGAGGAGTCCTCTCCTGGAGGAGGAAGGAGCAGTGGAGACAACACCGGATGAACTGACCCACAACCTCCACTTCCTGTTCCCTTCTGCCACTTCGGGGAAGGAGGTGGATAGATTGAGATTGATGTTAGGCCTGGGAAGAAGGGAGCAGTGGGGGGAAGGTGTTTATTTTAAAATCTGTTTTTAATTCTCATCACTCATCTCTAATTTTGATTGTTAAATAAATGTAACTAATTTCCCGCAAATTGAGTCTGTTTTGCCCAGGACAGTAGCTGCAGTTGATCCCCTCGTCCTGACCTCAAGCGATGGGCCCTTTGTTATATTTTCTCCCCCATCTAGACGAGAAGGGGGAGTGATAAAGCAGCTGTGGTGGGCACCTGGCCACCAGTCAGGGTCAAACCACTACACTCATGAAGCCACAGCTGGAGAATGACACCCTTTTGGGGGAGTATATTGCATGTGTCTAAGACACCTCACACTGAACAATTCTTCATAAAAAGCCTTATATGAAAGGCCTTTCAAGGTTAAAAACTGTCCCAGTTTCTATAGTCTAAAATGGGTATGTGTGTGTAAAAACATCGTTAAGAAATAGTATCTTGAATTATATGTCTACACTGTCATCTCCAGTCAATGAAACCACAGAGATGTACATTACAGCTGAGTGATGTGGCAGTCATAATGCTGAAGAAGGCTGAAGAAAATGAAGTAAATGCAAAAAATACTAAGGAGAAGTCTTAAACTTACTCTGTATGGAATTTTTCTCTGCAAAAACAGTGATCTTTCCATGACAAGATTTCATTCTGGATTCAATTTAAAACTGACATTTATATAAGCATGCTGGACCCACTGTATCAACAACAGAGACATAATGCACTAAGGACCAGCATGGGTAGATAATCAGGTTCTTCACATTTAATGCACCTTATAAAAATCATGAAGGAGTTCCTGACTATACAAGTCAATTCAGCTTTAGGAAGAATGGATGACCCTCTCAAGTCCCCTCCTCTCCATTCTTTAATAATTCCACCTGATATCCTAGTCAGACTATGTTTTCTTTTTCACTGCTATACAGCAAAAATATACTCTTAAAAGCACATACTCTGCCCTTCAGCAATTTGTGAGTGAAGGCATGTATAAATGTGGTTTCAGTAACTGTATTTCTATTTACATTTGTTATCTTAAATTAATTTTCACATAACTACAGATATAACTCAGATTCCAGTTTCAGACTTTCAGAGACTGTATGTCAGTCTTTCTTAACAAATTACAGTTAATACCCCTGGCTTTTTTTCTGATTGCTGACCTCATTCATCTAAATTGCAGTTCAGGTAACCCATAGTTCAGGACGTCAGTCCTAACCCTAAAGAGTAAAAAAGGGCTGAGTATTGCCACACTGACTATTGCAAAGTGTTGAGATCCCAAACACTACTGAATGGAAACCTACCACCTTGAACTTCATTACTAAGCTCCCTATGAATCATTTTTTAAATAAGCAGACTGAAAAACAGCCAAATATTACCCTGAAGATACGCTTTTATCTCCACTCTACTATTTAGGAGAAAAAACAACAACCAACAACCCAACAAAACACTTCAACTATGGATGACAAGCATTAGATAATAAAAGCTTATGTCTACATAAAAACCATGGCTTTGTAAACAAAACTCAACCTTTTCTAACTCAGTAAGAGGTCCATAACATTTTTAGAGAGAAATTACTCTGGATGCATTCAACTGATTATTAAATACACATTTAAGAGAAAAATTCACCTGATACCAAAGCTTACATACCCCAAACAAGTTTGGCAAATTCAATTCTTATGTTCTGCAGACAGAAACATGTCTCAACTCTGAGAAGGTTTAAATTGGCTTTTCATAATATGATGTCCAATATTCAACTTCAGCCATTACAGCACTCATGCAGACACATATCAGAACATTTATTTTTAAAACAATTCATACAGACATCATTTACATTAGCTTCATGGGCTTTCTGCAGCTTAATCCCTGAGGTACTTGTAAGCAGAATTTAGTTTAAAAAAATAAAAAAGAAATAAAAGAGGAAAAAGGAGCAGAGAAATAGCTGTATTTCTTGTAATCATATATTGGTAGCAGAGTATGACTGCAAAACCAGAATGAGTTAAAAAAGTATAGGTTCTGAAGAATAGGTCTGGCTTGGCTCCCATTCGAAAGCTTCAGTTTCAAGCTATTGCATATTGCTGATCAACAATGATCATTTTCCACCCTAACCATGAGCTATCTCCCTGTGAACTTGCCCCTTTCCATGGCTGTTGACGATTATGTGCTGCCATCTAGCAAAAGTTTCCAGAAAAGCTTAACTTTGGAAGCTATTTTGCAAAAAGACAACTGAAAATTCTTAGAAAGCTTTTAAAATAGGAAACATACACAAGAAAACAATAGTTTTTAAAGAAATTCCTTCAGCCTCCGTGCTTACAAAATTAACAAAATATGAGAATGTAATTAGGCTTAATATAGACAAACTGTGCAAAAGCATGATCATATGCAGTTGATATATAACTGCAAAACTACAATTTTTCATTCTACAAGTTATGTCTTCAAGTTATGTATATTCCCCTGTATAAAAGAACACGATGAGTTGAAATTGCTAAGAAATATTGCATTTTCCTCTTCTTTCTCAAAAACTCTAGTCTTCACTGTCTCACTCTGTTCTTTCCTCAGACTCTACTTCCTCTTGCCCCCCCCAAACTTCCTTGGACACAGAAGTCAAAATGCAATAAACTCACACAGGAATGGCATGTCTGAATTACAAAAACATTTGTGTTTTGTAACTCTTTTCCATTTTAGTTTTTCCATAATGCAGTCACACGATGGCTCCTCAAAATTACTGGACCTTGCTATCTGTGGGTCCTGCCAAGATCTTGCAGCCAGGGAGTGAACTAACATCAGATGCCCAGACACAAGTTAAGTGAACTGAAACTCTGAAATCTTAGCTAAAGTCATATAAAGGATTGTTACACATAGACAATGTGTTTTAGCCATAAACCTCTGACTAAGTCTGGAACTAGGAAAGGATTCAGCCACATCTAGACTCCTGTCTGAGAAGGAGTTTAGAAAGCATGGGGGTCCATTCTGAACCTTGTGACTCAACATGAGAATTTTTCTTACCTTACCATATTTCTGGTCTCCGTGTAAATCATTCCAAATTGATTCCAACTCCATTTTATCAGTGTGTTTCCTCCATATAGTAAGCTAAATAGTGAACCTTGCCATTGAGCTCTGCTAAATTGCACTTTTACAAATTTTCACATGATCTAAAACACTCATCTGTGACAACTGGTATAGTTGACAGGATCCTAAATTGGGATTTGTGACACCACTGTACAGTAACCAGGTCCATTCATACAGTCACCTATATAGTAAGACATTTTTATTCTTTGTTCCCTATTGGAATAGAACAGTTGGGAGAACATTACTTCATGGTGCACTAATCTTTAGCCAAATGATAACTAATAAAAAACAATCAATACAACTTTAGAGGTCTTTACCTCTTTCCAAATTCTCTGACATTAACCAGTGAATTCAGAAGCCATCAGAAAGGAGACACACATCATAGTCCTATTTCTCTCACTTCCTTGGAGAGTTAGACAACAATGATAATAATAGTAGTAATAATAATGAACTTCCAGGTTTCTTTGGTGATAAGATGTTAAATCATCACCCAATCATATGCCCTTTAATTTCAAAACACGTATATGCTTTACTTCACTATAATATTGCAACCAAAGGATTGATTTTTAAACTGTACTAACAAAACCTTCCACGGATGGTGTGTTTTGGTTTTTTTTTCCTTTCACCGTAACAGTAATATCAAAACAACTCCTCCAACTGAATTACACTAAATTGAAGTTATCTACTCAAGTCATAAGTAGTTATTCTTCCCATTCAGAAATAAGCTAAACAAGTATATCTTATCCGTAGAAAGGAGATGCTGCACAACTTTTACCTATGACAATACAGTTTATAGGAATACTGTAGACACTCCAGAACAAATTAGTTTTTGACCATCAGTAACTATTTGTTTTGTTAGTTAGCAGTAGTAAATACATGACAGGTAGTAATTAAAATAAAGGTCAATTAACATTAAGAAAGGTGCCAGTTTATGTTTCTGAGAAGCACTCATCTTAGACTGTATATTCTTCCTGTAACAAAATATGGATTGGCAAAAACAAAATTTGAAACTTATCATGCTAAAATTTCTTAAGACTCCATGACCTAGCAGGTCATTATAGTTTATGATATTAATTAACAGAAGTCTGCCTTTGGCCAAATTAAAACCTGGAAAATGCAAATATAATAGGGCTGAACTTACAAGGCCTTACACAAACTACAGTAAATACAACTAAGACAAGTTCATCAGTTATACAAGGGCCACAAAGTTCCTTCTGCAACAACGACCACCACGCCTACTTGATGTAGCCTAATGGTGTAAGAAATCTGAATGATCCCCCTAGCACTGGTTGATTGTAGAATGTCAAATATGCATAGTATAGAGCTGGTTTATAACCACAGTACATCTTTCCTGTAGCAAATTAGAAGAATATACAAGAAAAATCCAACTGTTTAAAACTTTAGACTTCCTAAAATCATTACGATATTCCCGTTCAGATTCCACCATTTCACATTTCTTAGAGGAAGATAAATATTTCTTGCCAGTAAAATGTGTTCTAATAAGGGTATCTCAGTAATAAGTACACAGGTGACAGCCAGGTATTGGTAATTTCAGATTTTATGATTAGTCACCATAGTAATTAATACAGCTTTGATACTTCTGAAAAGGCATAAGGGTCGAAATAAAAAAAAACAACAACATTTAATCTGTTCACACCAGGTCTCCACCCTACTCTTAGCCAGGTTCACCTTCTGTCTCTCTTCACGAGATGGTATCCAGGATCTGGGTTTCTGTATTATGTGTCTCAGATGGACCTGTTATTAGAGTGTGCCCAGTTTTCACTCAAGCTCTCATGAAAGGTCCTACCTCCAGACAAATCTAAGAACTTACTTTCAGTTCGCTATTAGATAGGGCGATGTCTGAAACATAAGAAGGAACACCAGTCTCTTTATCAAAACTTTTTGATCTTTTAACTGAAACTTATTTTATTCTATCTTTCCCTGAAGAACTGTTTGGCCATTCCTTAGCTGAATAATGCTTCTTTTTTCATTCCTTGTTATAAAAGCATCTCTTTGATGAAAGGCTATCAATCACTACCTGAAGTTGACTAATCAAAAAAAAGCATGCCTCAACAATGAATGAAACACTATCTTCTTTCTTTGATGACTCACTGGCAAACTTCAATGTGAAATTACTTACATTTGACCTTCTGTTTGTTACGAGCAAGGACCAAAAGCTTGTAATAAATTATCAAGTAAATATCTATATTTGAGGTAATACCAAACTACATTTTTTCTGATGAATAGGCTACCTCTCACTAAATTCTTGACTTGCAAATCAACCTCACTCTGAGTTACTGTGCCCTAGAAGATTAAGCTTTCTTTAAATACAAGTGTAATCTGACCATGCTTGTGTAATTTGTCATTTTAGTTTTGCTGAATATGAATAGTAACTTTATCCATACTGTGATTTATCTATGAATCCCCGAAGTGCACAGTGCCATCTGCAGAAGCTGATCTTTTGGTGTAGGCACATTTTAAAGAGGCTGGTTTAGTTGTGTCACACTTATTGTACACAATGATTTCCATCACAAGTGAAACACACCTATTTTAATTCACGTTATGGAACAGGAAAAGAATTTTGAAAGAAATGTTAAACACCAAAATTTTTACAGAACTGGAAAAAGTTAGCTCAAACCCATTAATTTCTCATTTTCACCCCCTCCACCTTCAAGAAAAGAGTCAACCTTCAAGAAAACAGGGCAACATCATATTTTTGCTAACCAGGAGACAGCCAGCTGCGGTTTTGGTAAGTCCGCTAAAACCACCTACAAAACTTCAGTGCCAGACACACAGGAAGACATGATCTGATACGATGACGATACGACACGCTCAGTGACAGGGCGCTGAACTGAAGCCCGGGTGTCGACAACCGCCTAGCAGGCCTCTAAAGGTAGTTTGTCTTCGCACGACATATCTTTACTCCCATCACACAGCCCCTTCGCTGAGAGGAGGCACTCTGGTGCAGCGTTT